>NC_135549.1:29090094-29352231 GCF_964340395.1 Glandiceps talaboti
AACTGGAAATGTGTTTGTGAAGTGAACCTTTATGTAAAGTGGCCATAAAACTGTTCTTATCAAATGATGGAATGTAATACAAGTCTTTATATTTCCATAATGCTGTGCCAAGTTGTTATTTTTCCAATTCATTTGGTTACCTTCCCTGTTTGTAACAGGTTCCTTTCGTCAACGGTCTGATGTCAGCATTTTGTAGTAGTAGCTCATGCATTCAGAAAATGTATCAATGTTTGACTTTGATAAGACTTTGTTGAATCATACATGCCTATTACAGTAAGTTCAAAACAGAAATACATGGGAAATAAGAACTATTATGAAAAAAAATAGTTACTGTGGGTTTATAAGGTACTCAGATTGACTTTCTTTATCTAGAAAAAAATGAATTTGTTTAATCATTAACGCTTGTCCCTCCACCCTTCTCTCACAAGGTTGAAATAGGGATATTAAGAACATATGATTACAGTAACAGTAGATGTCACTAGAGCAACTACATTACAAAGTTACCTAGTGTCATAGATTTAATCTCTGGATTGTCATACTTAGTTCCTAAACATTTACAAAAAGGTACATGAATCGATTGAAATCCAAGAACACCAACCATATAATCTTCCACCTGTTTAAGTAGTCTACTGTCAGGTGACACCATGGGGCATGTGACTCACATCATTATGCTGAGGAGGTCTTAGTGATTTGAAAGAAAGCTATGTTGCTGCTCCAAACTAGATTCAGAAAAAAAAGGGTCACTTTATTTCAACTAAATTGTTATAAATTTTCATTTCAGGGTGGAGTTAACAAAATGTATCATGGTGTGAAGGATTATGCTCCGGACCATCCCAGGGTTCATCTGGAAATGGAGGCTGGAGACACCGTGTTCTTCCATCCACTGCTTATCCATGGATCTGGCACCAACAGAACTACAGGTTTCAGAAAGGTGTGGAACTTATAGATTTATCTTGCAATATGCATGTTAGTGTTAAAAGGTTCAATGGTCAAAGTTCAAAGTTCAAGAGTCAGTCATTGGTTGTTGCATGATAAGTTGTAAAGTAGGAGGCTCTCATATATCTAAAACTGTACAGACTGTTGTCAATATAGTTTTGAAAAACCGAGAGGACTTACTGAATTTTGCCATAGATGGATGATGGGCGAAGGATACTATAACCTGCACATATAGTAGTTAGTATGTTAGGAGTTGTCACCAAGTAGTTGTGGTGAACATCAGATGTCAACCACTAAGCAGTATGAAAACAAAAGGGGTAAAGTTTTTGAACTATATGCCACAGAGGGCAGTATTTATCTAAAAGTTGAATCACAAAGTTTTCATTAAACTTTGTTGCTCCTTTCAGGCAATCTCTTGTCACTATGCCAGTGCAGATTGTCATTACATTGATATCAGTGGTACATCTCAAGATATCATTGCCAAGGAAGTAGAAGGAATTGCTAAGAAATATCTTGGACCAGATGCTCAGATTACTTTCCAGGTATTGTATTATTTCATTGTTTACCTCAAAAAAAGGAGAACTGTGTTCAATATCTGATGAAAAAAAAATAACAAAAAGAATTATACAGGAATAGAATTGTCTCTCCATGGACAGATTGAAGGTTTTGTATTGATGGGTCCATCATCACTATTGAAAGACAACTTTGTGTAAATATTGTTCTGGGTATGTTAACTTTTAGATGTAATCCTACACTCTATATGACTATGAATTTCAAAACCTGTACTTGCAACGTAATTCTCATAGTTATCAATGAGTGTTTCACATTCAAGATGGCCACCAAAAATAGCGAAATGCATTTGACATCATATGTTTGTAGTCTGTAAGGTATGCCGTGATGGGCCGCCCTCCTCACACATCGGTTAACCCCTCCTAGGAGGAGGAGGCTGGTGAGGGCGGAACGACACAACATATCTTACAGTGTACATGTGTTGGACATTGTCTTTTTTCTGTTGATGAGGAAATCTCCATTGTTTATCAAAGAATCAAGTTGACAAGAAATGAAATGAAAACAGTAACAAGAATCTCTTACAATAATGGCAAACTTTGTGTTGATATCTACTTATTTCTGTATATGTCAGTATAGTGAATGGTTTTGTAAGGTATATATCCAACTATGTATTTTCACGTTTGCCTATGAAAAAGTATTTAAAAGTTTTGAAAATAAGGAGATATTTGAGGCAAAATTTAAACTTGACTTTGTACCATGTGACAATTTCCAAACCATACATGCATAAGGTTGAAAGCCACTGACTTCAAAACAAACATCACCCTCTCAAGGCCATTGTTAGGCTTATCTATGACTTTGTTTTTTTTTCATTTATGTCCAGGATCTGTGGAAGGTCCGTTCTCGTCATGTCAAGGGTGATGTCAGTACCATGGGAGCAGAGTAACATGTTATCATGTTGACGTGTTTTGAGAACCTGGATTGCCGATGGAAATAAACTCTACACAGACCTGTCTGATGATAAATACGTACGATAAAACACAATATTCTTGATTTGTTGTAATAGCATGTAATGATAACATATTAGGATACAGCAAACTCCATGCCTTTCAATGCAACAAGAATCAGACGGATTTTGTTCCAAAATAGAATGAAAAATGCACAGAAAATGTGACACATAGCATTCAAATAGCAAGTTTTTTTGCTATGAAAAAGTGAAAATGATACTTTTTTGGCATGTGCTAATTTTTTTTTTTCAAATTTGAAATGCAGTAGTGCTTTTACTGAAACTATCATTTACAGTTTTATATGGGTAATGAGAAATGAAAGATGGATGTTGGAAAACACATATTTGATATTTCAATTAACTGAGATTAGCGATATCTGAGATGTGAATCATAGCCATCTCACAGCCGGTACAGATTTTCACGTCTAGAAAGTTAGTTTTTGTTTCATGTAGGATAACCCCTCGGAAATGAAAATCTTAACTTTTACTATTGCTTTGCTAAGGAAAACTTCAACCAATGCATTTGAATGAATGAATGACTGAATGAATGAATGAATGAAATTTATTTCACCAGATAAGCTACATTTTCAAAGAAACATATGATACAAATATACAAAATGAATACAAAAGAAATACATAAGTATTATCTGATGTGGACAATGGAAATAGTTCAGCGGAAGTAGTCATGTCCATGGACCATACAATTTTCTACAATTTTCAAATCAATAATGTGACGCAATGAACTCTCAGTAGAAAAGTATAACAAATGTACTCCAATCAAGAACAAAGTGAAGGTACACCAGAGCAGTTATTTTAGATAGATGACAAAATTATCTAAAGTTGCATCCAAGTTATTTTCCAAAATGGCCGTGGGAGAATCATTCATGATGAATTCTCTGAGAAAACAAGATGGTAAACACTCAAATTATGATACCGACATTAACATGATGCCAAAATTAACATGAACAAGCTTTCATTTTATCAAATTTCGGGGGTTCAAGCTACTTCCATTTTCAAATAAATTGTGCATCCTTCAGAAAATGATTCCCCAGTATATGAAATCCCTCAAATTTAAATAATTTCTGTTTCAGAGAAAGATTTGTTTATTATTAAAATATTATAGGTGTGTGATTATGAAGAATGTTAGAGAGATATGGAGAGATAAATTTTAACATTTATATTGTAAAATATACATTTTTAATATACATTTGAATTATATGAATAGTGGCAGCCTCATAATGATGTTCACTAAATGTGAGGTCATTTCTAGTAATGAAGATTTAATGTTATGAACCCAGAGTCTATTAACATTCAGTGTCACATAACAATGTAATGTTATGAACCCAGAGTCTATGAACATTGATTCTGACATGACAATGTAATGTTATGAACCCAGAGTCTATGAACATTCATTCTGGCGTGACAATGTAATGTTATGAACCCAGAGTCCATGAACACTCAGTCTCACATAATAATGTAATGTTATGACCCCAGAGTCTATGAACATTCATTCTGGCATGACAATGTAATGTTATGAACCCAGAGTCTATGAACATTCATTCTGGCATGACAATGTAATGTTATGAACCCAGAGTCTATAAATATTCATTCTGGCATGACAATGTAATGTTATGACCCCAGAGTCTATGAACATTGATTCTGGCATGACAATGTAATGTTATGAACCCAGAGTCTATAAATATTCATTCTGGCATGACAATGTAATGTTATGACCCCAGAGTCTATGAACATTCATTCTGGCATGACAATGTAATGTTATGAACCCAGAGTCTATGAACATTCATTCTGGCGTGACAATGTAATGTTATGAACACAGAGTCTATGAACATTCATTCTGGCGTGACAATGTAATGTTATGAACACAGAGTCTATGAACATTCATTCTGGCGTGACAATGTAATGTTATGAACCCATATTCTATGAACATAGATTCTGGCATGACAATGTAATGTTATGAACCCATAGTCTATGAACATTGATTCTGGCATGACAATGTAATGTTATGAACCCAGAGTCTATAAATATTCATTCTGGCGTGATAATGTAATGCTTTGTGATGTCGGGAATGACATGTAGTTACAATAGTTGGCTAGCCGTTGTAGTGAAGAGACAATTATGAAGTATGTACTATCTTTTATTGCTTGGAGTGAACTTTTCAATTATCAGGGTCTATGGTCAATCTACCATTACTTTGTACTATATGCAGCTGAGAAAGTACACCGTAGGTAAATTTATGGTGTAATATGAAATACTGGTGTGATAGGTTGTTGATTTGTCAAGTTTATAAAGGGTTTACGAAATAAAATGTTTTAATCAACCAATAAGTTTTTGTACTTTATGGATGGATAGGTGGAAGGATGTACTCTCAGCATTTGAACATATAAACCCCTTCCCCTTACAATGTGAACATATAAACCCCTTCCCCTTACAGTGTGAACATATAAACCCCTTCCCCTTACAATGTGAACATATAAACCCCTTCCCCTTACAATGTGAACATATAAACCCCTTCCCCTTACAATGTGAACATATAAACCCCTTCCCCTTACAATGTGAACATATAAACCCCTTCCCCTTACAATGTGAACATATAAACCCCTTCCCCTTACAATGTGAACATATAAACCCCTTCCCCTTACAATGTGAACATATAAACCCCTTCCCCTTACAGTGTGAACATATAAACCCCTTCCCCTTACAATGTGAACATATAAACCCCTTCCCCTTACAATGCATTGCTTTGAAGTGTCCCGTTCCAAAGATTTTGACATATCGCAGTGTTTAATTCAAGATTGTTCTTACAAACCAAAAACTTGAGAAACTTAACGAGTGCTTGACAAATATCTTGATGAACATAACTAAAGTTACCAAAACAAAGAAAACTCAGAAATGAGAAACTATGGATATTCAGTCACACAGAAGTAAAGTATTTGAGGAGGCAACATGTCTTCTACGAAGACTTGTTTTGTTGAGGAAATACACAAAAAATATCTTTCCATGATAATTGAAACTCGACCAGAGAACTACAGCTTGTACCTTTTGACCTAAATAAATTGACTTATCATACAGCTGGTCTATTTAGCTGTTCTATAATCAGTACATGTCGAACAGTCACAATAATCAGAAGAACTTCCACACCAACCAAATTGTGAGCAGCAAAAGCCGGTATCAATTCCGTCTGGATCGCACTCTGAAGGCTCGCCATTGGGCAAAGGGTTAAACAGCCCACATTGTGTAGTCATCAACCATCGAACTGTTTGACAAGGATAAGAAAAGACACCATGTGAATAATATCATTTCTTAACAAATATTTTGAATTTGTTGTGCCCAATGAGATGTCAGGAGTAGCTCAAATTGAGCTAAGCCAGCTGGAACTTCTAAATTTAAAATAAAGCTGCGTCCCGGTGCATGTCTAAGTTTTTATTAAAAGCATAAATTTGACTCTAATTCTTGGACAACAACTTACATGACAAAATCCTATCAGCTATAAAGCTGTTAATTGAATATTTAAATGAGTCCCACTACTGTTCTAACACATGTATCAGTGAAAAAAAAACTGTTACATCAACAACAACAATAGCGACAAACATATTAAACACATTTGCAAAAAACTGGATAGTTGTTAAAGCGTTATTTATTTTTTAATTGCTTTAATCTGGGAAAAATATTTACCGAAGTGGTCGTATAGACAACTCATGTTATGTAATGAGAATTCTGTAATAATCAATTTGACAATTTTTGTGTAAATATCATTCAAGTTAAGAAAAGAATGTATTTAATTATTTATTTTTTCATTCATCTTTGTATTATTATTTTTCTTTTCTCTGTATGCTATAATCATTTTTTGTTGTTTCTCCTCGTTTTGCAAATGTGCGATTGGTGGTCATTAAGAGCAATAGACAAGTAATAATAATAATAATGACTTTTAGTTCATAAGAAACTGGGTGATCCTGTTGGTGTGTGTGTGTGTGTGTGTGTGTGTGTGTGTGTGTGTGTGTGTGTGCGTGTGTGTGTGTGTGTGTGTGTGTAAAAGAAGGTATCAATTCACAAGAAATAGAATAGTCTGTTTACCCTCTAGACAAGCGCTACGGATGTCTCGGTAGACATAGCCTTGTGGACAAGTACAATTATAAGCATTGATATAATCCTCACACGTTACTCCAGTTCCACAGGGATTAGGTACACACTCGTCTGTGTCTAAATAAGATAAAGAGAGGAAAATGGTATGTCACAATGATAATTATTGTAGTATGTATGCACGATGTCTGGTAGGTAGGTAGGCAGGTAGGTAGCTTGGTAGGTAGGTATACCCCATAGGAATGTATGTCCGATAGCTAGGTCGTTAAGTATACCCCGTAGGTATGTATGTCTGGTTGGTAGGTAGGTAGGTAGGTAGGTAGGTAGGTAGGTATGCAGGTAGGTAGGTAGGTAGGTAGGTAGGTAGGTAGATGTATGTCAGGATGTCAGGTATATCCTGTAGACGTGTATGTATGTCTGGTAAGTAGGGAGGTAGGTATACTCCGTAGGCATGTGTGTCTGGTAGGTAGGTGTAGGTATACCCCGTAGGTATGTATGTCTGGTAGGGTGGGTGTGTGGGTAGGCAAGTATTAGGCTTTTATTGATTTCGTTCACTGACAGCCCGTTTATAGTTCTCTCTGAATGTTTCTCTGTGGGTGAAATGAAGTTTGTCTTTCACTACACACAATCTACATCAAGATAACTCATTTGGTTCACCTTTCATTGTAACACACACACACACACACACACACACACACACACACACATACACACAAACACAAACACACACACGCACGCACGCGCATATATATATATATATATATATATATATATATATATATATATAGTACTGGAACTCTTTCTTGGGTGTAACTCGGAGTTTCACGCATATTGCGATCATCAGACACTCTCTGTGTCAGAGACACTCTCTGTGTATATCCGGGGGTTATTGCTCTTATAATGTATTATATCACATTGTAGCAACAACAGTAGAAAGCTTTAACAGATGGAGAGTAAGTACCAGTGGGAGTACTTGGCTAGCTTACCTATTTCACAGTTTATGCCCTCAAATCCAACAGTACAGCTACAGTTGTATTCATTTATATAGTCGTTACATATTCCTCCATTTTGACAGGGGTCTGAGTCACAATCATCAATATCTGTCAGATGTACACAAAGTGAGAGTGTCTGAGAGTGTCTGATGATCGCAATATGCGTGAAACTCCGAGTTACACCCAAGAAAGAGTTCCAGTACTACCAAAACTATTACGCTCTGCCACTGCGGTATAGAGCACTGTCTTATAGCAGATTGATACTCACCGAGTTATATATATATATATATATATATATATATATATATATATATATATATATATATATATATATATATATATATATATATATATATATATATGTATGTATATATATATATATATATATATATATATATATATATATATATATATATATATATATATATATATATATATATATATATATAATATGGGTGTAAACACACATAAATCTAAACACAATTACTAAAGACATTATTTATATAAAGCAATAACACCCAACACAGGCCAGCTTTGGGTAATATTCGCGATATACGGCATGAGCCGAAAGGCGAATGTTCTGATGGCATGAATTGTGCCTAGAATCAATTGTATATCCGGGGGTTATTGCTCTTATAATGTATTATATCACATTGTAGCAACAACAGTAGAAAGCTTTAACAGATGGAGAGTAAGTACCAGTGGGAGTACTTGGCTAGCTTACCTATTTCACAGTTTATGCCCTCAAATCCAACAGTACAGCTACAGTTGTATTCATTTATATAGTCGTTACATATTCCTCCATTTTGACAGGGGTCTGAGTCACAATCATCAATATCTGTCAGATGTACACAAAGACAACATAAAAGTACGCACATCCCACAGGGGCACGTGTTATTGCTTAGATTGCCGTTTTCTTAGGAAAATATCGTACGAATCCTGCTGCTACAAATGTATCAATCTCTATACTAGTAGAAATATTATCATTTTCTCTTTACAGGTAGGAATATATAGTCAAAAGGAAAGGTTATTATATTTAGTCTGTAGACCTGGAAAACAACAATCTATGAAATATTACATGCCCCTGTGGCACATCCATTCATCCGTGCATACACACATACATACATACATACATACATACATACATACATACACACACACAGACAGACAGACAGACAGACAGACAGACAGACAGACAGACAGACAGACAGACAGACAGACAGACAGACAGACAGACATACATACATACATACATACATACATACATACATACATACATACATACATACATACATACATACATACAATGGCATACTTGTATTTGAAGTTAGGTCTGTACGTAGCATTCCCATCAATGTTTTACGTTGTCATACATACCAATTTCACATAATTCTCCAGTATAACCATCTAAACAACTACAGGAGTAGCTGCCATATTCACCAACACACTGCCCACCATTGGTGCACTCCAAGGTACATGAAGGTGGGGTAGTTTGTACTGTAGATGTAGTAGGTTCAGTTGACATAACTAAATAACAGAATAACAGAATTGATTTTATACAACTGTTATCCAAAAAATCCCTTTCCATATAACACTTCTCGTGTTTAGATATTTTGGTATTATTCCTCAATAAAAATCCTTTGTTTTGTCAATGAACATGCGAGTATCCTAAGGGGGCCTTGTAACTGTCGAACGACGGGTAGTTACAAAACCTTAGGTCGCGAGTATTTTCCGGATAAATTATGATAAAAACGTTTGCCAAATCTGTTATGAAAGGGCATAATAAGAACACTCAGTACTCTTCAGAGCACTGTACAATTCAATATAACCGAGGCAGTGTACACAACAAGTATTATTTGATGCAAATATCTGAATGGAATAGTTCAAGGGAGGGGTTGTATCCATTGATATCGCTGTTTAGAGATTTCGGAGAACGCTCTTAGCTATTGTGCATACCAATAGGACTAAAGCTTACCAGATTCACAGTATTCACCTTGAAAACCTTCAAGACAAATACAAACATATTGTCCAAAGATTTTATTACACATTGCTCCATTCATACATTCCAGAAGGCATACGTCTTGTGTTGAAGTCGTACTGGTACTAAGATCGCCTGCAAGATAAACATGTTGCATTTTTCAAAACGTTGGCATACATTTTCTGAGATGACTAACTTTGCTGGTTTTAAGGTGAAATGTTAATGACAGTGCGCGGACATCATATTTTGATAATATATCCGTATACGACGACAAACTAATCTCCATCCAAGTAATGTAACCGGTCAGACAGTTTGATACTGCCTATGAAATTTATATACGACTTAGGCTTACAATACTTTGAGGTTTTTGCTTATAGTTTATCCTACGTCTATGTACGCTAACGATGTCGATTATTAAATCCGGGTACTGAGATTTAATCACAGACTTTTAATGCTTTAATAAGGCTGCATGAAATCCTGGATTTAGTATCAGAGAAAACATTCAGTTTCATTCACTTTCATTATTGTCAGCAACTAAGTACAACCGGGAGTTCTCACGAACGTCGTCGGCTGGGGCTCGAATTTGTGTGTAGATTTATACACAGCATAAACCCTGATATACAATTGACTATTTTTTTTAAAGTTTACTTTTACGTAATGTTCTAACTAGTGGGGTTTGTGTATAATAATATATAGAATTGCACATGAGACGCTATTGTACTTAGATTTCTGAATATACAAAAGTATAACCCTTAGTACTCGCATGTAATATCCTCGAAACTATGGCAAGAAGACATAATTGCATGTACTAACTTGGGCTGTTCGACGTTGAATATGAAGAACACGGTTGAAGGTCAAGTTCTAAGATGTAAGGCATACTTTGATAATATGAATGAAGACATTTTCGTTGAGACGCTATTATTACGCTATTATTATGTTTTTTCTCGAATTAGTCAACAATATTCAAAAGCTAAGAGAGACATTTTACTGTATCTGGTACTTGATTGAGTGATCTCGTGATTTTGCTGGAATAGCTCAAATGTACACAACTTGATAGTAAGAGGAAATGTTGGTAACTTTGAATTGTTTGTTTCTTCTGTGTGTATTCAATTATTGACTATTGGTTAGATGATACCTATATGATAGTTTTGCAAAGTGAACTTTCTTCTTACCCTTTTGAGCCGCCATGTTATCATTCTCGTTGTTGGTTCCCGTACTGGTTGAGCCTACAATGGCTCCCACCACCACACCTAGTAACGCAGCAATACCCAGTACAATTCCTAACACCATTAGTCGACGACGTCGTTTTTCACTATTCTTGTTCTCTCTCTGTGCCTGTACGAAGTGAAAAAAGTAAATTTTGAACTATAATGGTTACATTTTATAAAAAAAAAACGAATGAAAAAAATCTTAACTTACAGGCGCTATTATTGTCATGGACCAATATTTGAATATTTACTATTTCGGCAATATATTTTCCTCCATTTGCCATGATGTCTAAAAATGTATTTAATTCAAATCTTAGTTGTAATTCAGGCTCGGCTCTAATCGGTTGACGAGAAAACTACAGGCATTTACATATTGTTATCAGTTGAGTGTAAAAAGTGTCAAAGAAAAAATAATGAGATCATGTGGTCCTAGTATAGCATACGAGAAGTCAGTATTTCGCTGACGATATTACTTTAAGATATAATCATTACCGATGACTTCATGCTTTACTTTCATCCAACCAGATAAAATATATATTTATGACATTATTGTTTAATAATAGAGATATAAACACTTTCTTAAAGTAAAAGTTTGGTCAATAAAGGCCAGAAAGGATTTAGATGAGAAAATGTAAACATCTCGTTCAGAGAGGTAACTGTCGAACCATAAATCGATGTCTGTACAGCTATTCCCTGAGTGCTCGTGTGATCCGGTACGATCGCGAGTGCAACTAGCGTGTAGCTAGCTGAATATTCCCTATAAAGTTAACGTTTGGTGTGAAGTTTAAGACCGTGATACTATTTTCTTATATCAAAAATCTATTAGAATCCTATACAAATAAATCCTGACATGAAAAACGCATGATTTGTGTACAATGTGTATGTCTACAGTTTCTTTTTCCAAATTGTCACCTACATCGTGTACATTCGTGTATTGTTCGTTCACGAAACTGAGACCTATTAAGTACTTTAGAGGCCCAACATTTGAAAATGGAATTTGTACTTTAGGTTAGTAATGAAATAAATGAACCTGCCTTCGGAAGAAATAAATACTCACATCTTTTTCTTTGTCATCATCGTTTTTGACAGGTTCTACTTTATTCATCTTGTCGACTTTCGGTTTTTGATAAATTGTGTTAAAGTTGTCGGTATGTATATATAGTACAGTGTAAAGTCTAACTACTATTTAGTAGTTAGGGAGCAGTTATTATATACTGTGGGAACGGAGGGGTTGGAGGAATTTAGAGGTTCACTCTAAAAACCGGAGGGTTTACTTAAATCGCATTTGAAAACGCATTTGGAAACAGCCATAATAGTTTAATTGCAGCGGTGCTCAATTCCGATACAACCCTTCGGAGATTCATAAATTGTATAGAGATTTGTTGTATTTTTACATGCTTGTATTTGTTCATGTGTGTAATTCTCGTGTTTTCTTTTTAAAGGCCTACTTGTTTTAAAATGCTGTTTTTATGTATAGCTTTTATCTGTGGGATGTTTATGAGCGTTTTTGCGTTTTTTCTCTCCAGAAATAAAGTTTTAACAATAGTAATTATAATAAATCTCTAACTATTTATTGGCAATTCCTCGACCTCCGGTCGTTGATATTATATGACTTGGTGATAGTACACATTCACAAGAAAATTGTGTTTCAACTTGAAAACATTTGAAAACATATCTGCGAGCTTCAGTATCCATCTTTGTAATGTGTATATACGTAGTATAAGGTGTAAATAGAACGTATGCAGAGATCTAAAGAGATTATATTGTGTTCATATGCGACAAAGGATGTCCATGAGCGTTGAAGAATATTACTGTGAGTTAAAGATAGCTAAACAGAAGGATTGCGATTCACTTCGCCCCAATTTCAACTCGTCCCATTTCAACTCGCCCCAATTTCAACTCTCCCCATTTTCAACTCGCCCCAATTTTAACTCGTCCCATTTTCAACTCGCCCCAACAACACTAGTAAACGTTTATAAATCTAAACGATACATGGACTCGAAGTACGGGGACCGAAACAATTACATGATTTTACCTACCAAGCGCAGTTGATCTGAAGCATAGCAAATGTAACATTTCGTAGCTAGAAAATGGTGTGGGTTTTAGTGGAATACAAGATACCACAGACCCTCCAAACTGAGTACTACTAGCTTCGATTTCATATATGCACAGGTAAATTATATTGTAAAGAGTTGGGGCGAGTTGAAAATGGGGCGAGTTGAAATTGAGGCGAGTTGAAAATTGGACGAGTTGACTGAGTGGGACGAGGTGAAATGGGACGAGTTGAAATTGGGACGAGTTGATCCGTCACCAAACAGAAGAAAGTTGTGCAGTGGCTGAAATAGTGGTTGTTTCAATTTTCCTACTTGAAGAAAAATAGAATCAAAACAAATGTATAAGTAGGCTTAAAAAACTGAATGCCGTCAGGAAGGGCAAGTCTTTAGATTTTCGTTCCTACACACAATGATTGTTGGAATGCAACAGAACATATGCGATTACTTATGTCTGAAGTATATATTGAACTTGAAGTATGCATTCTTCGGATACAACTGAAAATCATTAATTACGCAAATGTCTCATAAAAAACTAAAAGCTACATCAACATACTTCTCAGAACATATGTGATTAGATATGTTTGAAGTATACTTGTAACAAATTATATTGAATTTGAAGAGTGCATTTTTAAGATACAGCCTAATTACTGAAAATCATTAATTATGCAAATAAATCCGTAAAACTAAAAGCTACATCACCAACCTTTTCACAACATATGCGATTAGTTATTTTTGAAGTATGTACCAAATTATGTAGTCTTGCTGCTAGACGTTCGGGCTTTCTTTCGATGCTATAACTATAAGCGAACGAAGTTCGCATGTGAGGGCTTGCCCGAACACGGATGTTCCATCCTCGATAGCGTTGTTCGGCTGTGTGTCGTATTTTATCGGAAGAACATCCGAGGTCTAGCTGATAGACTACAAATTATGTTGAGTTTGCAGCATGTATTCCTAAGATATAGCGTAATTACTGAAAATCATTAAGTATGCAAATTAATCATTAAAACTAAACGTTCCATCAATAGGTTTTATGATACATGTGCACCCTGATATTATGAATGTATGTACCAAATTATATAGAAATTGAGGCTTGCACTCTTCATATATAGCCTAATTACAGAAAATCATTAATTATGCAAATACTCATTACAACTAAAAGCTACATCAACAAGCTTATCAACGTGCCCTTTGTTTTATTTGAAGTATGTACCATATTATATTGAATTTGAAACTTGCATGCTTGAGATATAGCCTAATTACTGAAAAAACATTAATAATGCAAATGAGTCATTAAAACTACAAGCTATATCATCAAACTTTATATGACATGCATTTTGCTATCAATGTATGTACCAAATTATATTGAATTTGAAGCGTTACCGAAAACAAGCAATTATGCAAATGAGCCATTGGATATTCGTTATGAAATATAGGGTTAATAAGTTATTGCGTCAAAGAGGCAAGAAATGTTTGCACTTGTACTCAGAAAATGAAATCTCCCGAGGTTTGAATTTGTTCAAATCATGAGCAAAATATTTCATGATCCCTACCCCCTTTCAGACCATCAGAATTTTCATTCCCCCACCTTCATACCTCAAATTTCTTTCGCGGCCCCCAATTTTCTCCTCAGCTCCCCCCCCCCTTTCCGTAAATTCTGCTCATTCCCTAAATACCAAACGCTCTCTTCAATATTACGTTGTCTATGGCCATAGCCATACTACGTAGAAAAAAGTGATTATCAACCGATCACCGATTCGGAAGTGAAGCTGCGTCGCGCGTGGTTAGCGCTTGGATGGTACATCGCCTGTGAATACCACATGCTATAGGCTTTTTATTTTTTGACCTTTACCAGTCATTCATCTCGTCTTTAACCGAACATCTTCGTTTTTCTATCCTCACATATTTTGTTGTTGACGCCATACTCATTCTCAATAACTTCACTTTTCACACTAAAGTCTCGGGCTATCTCAAGCAAGTCATCGCTGATATCGACATGCAGTAAGGGACAGGTCAGTTTCTTCGGCATGGGAGGGGCGGTGGATTGGTAGAGGGGATTGACATGCTGTCTTTGAAAATGGCAGTGGGGGAATCATATCATGTTTTGACAATTGTGGAGGGGGGGGGGTGTCATTGTGTTTTGGGATTTTGATGGGAAAAAATTCCGTTTTTACAATGACATGACCTTGTCTGAACTGTGGTATTCTTTAATGTTAATTAATCTGGGGTGATGTTGAAACATACTAGACATATTTATATTTGACATGAAAACCAAAATAATGTAATACATTAACTGTAGTTGATAAATAAAGTTTGAGACCTGTACAACTACAAGACACTCAAGTGTACATGACGTTGATGTATGATCATAAATTAATGCTGTCAAATATTGTTTTGTTTTTGTTTTTTGGTTATGTTGAATTGAATCTACAGTATCAGTGTACATTATTGTCTGTGTACATTATGTATATATTGATATATTGTCAGAACTGTACATAAGAACAATTGTTTTCAGTGTATGATCATATTGACCAGAATAATGGAGCTTTAAAAAAAGAAAGAAAAAAAAGAAAAAAAGAAGAATACGGCATCGCCGCATCACTCTTGAATTTTCCCTTGAACGAGAAATAACTTTTTTTTCTTAGCCTAAGTTGAGATTTAACCTTAGTCATTGCAAAAGAAGAAACAAATATCACATAACTTTCTCCATAGATATATAATTCAACTCTGCAGCTTACATATTGTAACGACAGAAATTGACCTGACCTGACGACAGAAATTGACCTGACAAAAGATAGGAATAAGTTACAGTTAACATCATGTTTTGAAGAAATCGGATATTGCGTGTCTTAGAAATGACGAGTTACCGGCGGACTGATAGAGCACATTACTTGGTCCCCCCCATTTGGAGTGATTGGCAAGTTCCAAAAACTATTTCAGGGGACTAGTACCAGTCACCCCACCCCCACGCACACACATACACCTGACACCTTAGTCCTGCTTGCAAACGGTGCACGGGTCTAGAGTACTGTCTAGAGTACTGACATGACGAGGGACAATTGTCAGAATCGATTCGCGAATGACTCCGTATGCAAGCAGGACTACCCATCACCATAGTCGTTTCTAATTCTGTGTATAATAGGTCAAAGAACTTTACTTATCAGATACCAAAGGTCAGTAAGCGTAGAGTGGTGCACAGAACAAAGGTGAACAAGTTATCCCATCATTTATTGCATAGACAATCACAGTTTGGTAACAAAATGGGGGAAACCGCACTGAGAAACAACATAATACATCATACAGTGTTCGCAGTATGCAGACGACTCCAAGATCTTTAAGACAATTTTTAATGATCTAGGCTGTTTTAGACTACATATGACCTTAATAACGTTTCTGAATGGCCCAAACTGTGGCACCTCAAACTTAATTTGAAGAAATGCAATGTGATTACTTTCAGTAGGAAGAAGACTGTCATCTCTCATATTATAACTATACCATTAACGGCATCAAAACAAAATCGACCGTGTAAACCAAGTCAAAGATCTTGGCATTGCCCTCTAAACTAATTTAAGCTGGGAGTTACATATTCAGGACATCGTCAAAAAGGCTTACAAGTTAGGTGGTTTGATAAAGCGTACCTGCAAGTATTTCCCTGACAGATCTTGTATCATTAATTTATATAAATCGCTTGTACGGAGTCAACTAGAGTATTGTCCACAAGTTTGGTCACCCCATCAGAAGTATATTTAATCTCTAAAATTGAAAGAGTCCAGCATACATTTTTCAACTACCTTTATTTTGGAAAATTGTCCAATGGTAAAGGAGTATTTATAGTAATCTTTGTCAGTATTTTAGGAAATTGCTGGATGCAGTCTTTTTTATATAAATGTTTGCATGGCTCTTTTAACTCTATGTATATTGTTGCCAATGTTCCGTTTTATGTTCCCTCCAGGAATCTCCGTTCCCACTACATTTTTAAAGTGGCTCGTTTTAATTCTACTCAAAGGAAACCTAGGTTTTACATAGGACCTTCAGTTTTATCAATACCTTGCAAAACGCTCACATATTTTCCAGTCTCAGTAATTTTAGAAAGAGTGTCCTAAATGAAGTAGTTGATTTGTGAATTTAACGATGTTTCGGTAATATTATCTTTTCTATATTATTTTTTTTATTAGTTTTGTAAATATTATATGTATTTTAGTCTTTTCCAATTTCTGAGTGTCTGTAAATGGGGTAATCCTGTAGACATCTCAAATAAACAAACAAACAAACAAACAAACAAACAAACAAACACACACACAAGCAAGCAAGCAAGCAAGCAAACAAACAAATAAATAAATAAATAAATAAATAAATAAATAAATAAATAAATAAATAAATAAATAAATAAATAAATAAATAAATAAATGTAGTTATAGGGATGAATGTCCCTTCCTTGACAAAGCTTTGCACACCTATGTAAGAATGGTGCCATCCTACAAGCTAGCTAGGTCATGTCAGGTCATGTGAGTGGACGATTCACTTATATCAGCCGAACAGAGACTGCAGGTGTTGCTGTAACACTTGAAGGATTCTCCTGTGGCACCAAGAGTTGTAGCAAACTGGGTATTTAGGTTTGTAAATTGATTCCTGATCACTGCAGCATTTGTAGGGACATCATGTTTTATACCTGGTTTCTGATGATACATCATACCAAAACAGACATTAATACCCCGCTACACAAACTTTAATACATGTATTAGCTCCGGTAGAGGACTGCTAATCCTGTACATGTCAAACACTGAGTCAACATTTTGACAGCTAAAGGGTATAAGTTTAATAATTTATCTAGTTGAACTGCTCCTATTATATACGGCATCGTTACGATTTACATCTCCACTCACAGTTTAGTTAAAGACCACGTTCACGTTGGCATCCAGACTATTAAATAGTATACTTGACAGTGTAAAGAAGTGTCTATTTTCTGTCTCGACTTTTTAAATGGGCCCAACTTTTTCAAGACTTCATTTTGTACATGAAAAATGCCACGATCTAGCCTGCCACGTTTGACAATCAGACACAGTAGTGCCAGGCGTGAGATTTATGTAACGTTCAAGGATCGCTTATAACATGTCGTTCATGTCAGCCCCCCCCCCCCTTACGTCAACTTATCCGAGAAATAGCGGTACAAACTATTTTATGATGTCTAATGATATGGCATTGATTACTTTTATATATGTGTGTGTATGATCATATACACATCACACAGACTTGTTCACAGTTAGGGGCAAAATCAACAGTTCAATGTAGGATAAAAACATTCTCGCAAACCAGAGCTGTTATTTCTTCGATTCCGCCATACTACGGAATACCCTTTTGACGGTGCATTTTGGACGGTGCCGTAAAAAAGGCTATGGGTAAAAATAAGATAAATTCTTTTAGTTAGGCCTCAGACTAAAACCCCCACCTAACTATTGATTATGTGAAACAAATTTCAATTTTAGTCAATGTTATGAAATTCACATGACCAGCGTGAAAGGAATAGATGTAACTGTGATTTGCAAGATAAACTCAATTGATAAGACCCCTGTATGATACTAGTAAACAATTACACTCTTTGGAAAGTTCAATTCAAACAATCAACGCCAAATATCTGATAAAAGGAGGTCGTGAAATAGATGTCATGTGTTCAATCTCAGTCGAAGTGTATACTCATGTTGATCAGTATAATGGAGCTCTTAAAAAATGGAAAAAAGAATACCGCATCGCTGCATCACTTCTGAATTTTCCCTTGAACGAGCATCAATTTCTTTTTTATTGGCCTAAGTTGAGATTTAAAATTAGTCATAATAAACCAAATTCCCATAAACTTTCTCCATAGATACATAATTCAACTCTACAGCTTACATCGATATCCATTGTATCCATGACGACAAAAATCGACCTGGCAAAAGATGGGAATATAAGTTACCGGCTGTTAACAGAAGAGCGATTGGAAGAGGGCGCCATTGTGATGACGAATGTATTCATCAATGCTGGGCCATTAACAATGTGTGTATCGAAATCTTTTGAAGCTGAACTTGCTTCAAACATGAAAATATGTTACACTGCCATGAAGGATAGTGTTGGCCTGGTTGCTATTGACAACAACAGTGGTAAGGTCGTTGGTATATCAACAGCTGCTGTAGTTACGGTTGTCGAATTATTCAAAGAAATGGAAAAAGGGGAAAGTGTATCAATTTTGTCTCCATCACTGCCTTTAGTCGCGATAATAAAAGAGCTTGATAGATATCTCCTACAAGACCAAGACCTGGTGAGTAATCCAGACGCCTTAGTATATATGTAGTTCAGCGAAACTGGGAGTAGATATGGGACATAACAATAGAGGCATTGGCACAAAGCTGATTCAGCTGAGGACAGAACTTGCAAAGAAGAAAGGCTGCAAGTTTATAGTTGCACAAGTTAGTGGCCCAGCCAGTCAAAAATTATACAGTAATCTTGGTTACGTACAAGCCGGGGAAGTAAAATACAAAGACTTCGAGTATGAAGGAGAAAAAGTATTCAGTACCATCAATATTTGTCCATCTGTAAAACTTTTAGTTTTGAAACTGTGAATTTCAGCGAATAAATGATATTTTTAACCTGGATGCACACTTGTGGAATGTCAACATCTTGCCCCCATCTCACCATCAGTGAGTGACGTTCGTATTCTTTCTGATCTGGTCATAGAGGGCGTTATTTTTATTTTGGGTCAGATTCCATAGACATGAGGTAGATTCATAATATGAGTGATATCTAAGCAAATAGGACCTCCCGTAAAGCCGCACTAGGAATGCTTTTGTTGAAAATGTTTTTTTAGGTATAATAACTTACTCGTAATATCGTACACGTGAACAGTATCGCATCACCTTTGGGGTAAACTGTATATCATTTTTTAGTCCGCGTCCAAACATCAGCGCCCTCAACAGCGATCATG
This sequence comes from Glandiceps talaboti, assembly GCF_964340395.1. NCBI lineage: Eukaryota > Metazoa > Hemichordata > Enteropneusta > Spengelidae > Glandiceps > Glandiceps talaboti. Next base: position 29,109,826 of record NC_135549.1, read on the forward strand.
AATTTCAACTTGTTTCTGTCTATACTATACACTACTTACGGATAATATCAACCACTATTCAATGTCTAACTACTGGTATTTTAACAATTTTCAGTGAATATATTGTGTTTGTCTGATCGAAAAATAATACATCCAGTTACAACTAGTACAGTTTAACATGATGGCAGATTCAAAAAAGAGTTTTTGATCAAGATTAAACTTGCCACAACACTACCTACAGATAATATTGATCACTAATTAAACAAGGTACAAAATGTCTTTCATTGACCAAGTTAAAATTGAAATTGTAAACACGACATATGGTATTTGAAAAAAAAAAATTATTTCATGTATGGTTAAATGTAATCACATTTCTAGTTAGTATTACATTAAAATGGCATGGTTGATTTTTATCACATTAACGGTTTGTATTGCATTTATGGTTTTTTTTATTACATTAATGGGTGACACAAGGTTTATATGAAGACATGTGATACGCTGAAAAACAAAACGTTACTTTGAAGAAATAGAATACTTGTCCATGGTGTCTTTGGTGATGTTTCTCTTGAGTAAAGTTACAAAATTGAATGTTATATAACCACTTAACTTGGACGATTTAAAATAAATGTCTATATACAGGCCGCTTTTCAGCACATCAAATTTAGCCTACGTCCCCTGTGATAATTAGCATATGCATTTGTTCTGATGAACTGAGCAGTGCGTCTTTGACGGTACCGTAAAAGAGGCTGTGGTTTACGACAATGTCTGTGATATAAGATGTGAACCATAACTCATGTTATACATACTGTAAATACTTTTTTTAAATGACAGACAATTATATTACTCTACGGCGTGCGTGCGGCGTGCATGCCGCTCAAACACAACTATAGAAACTTCCACTGCAGTTTGGAAATATATATAATATGGAAGTATTGTGATATCATAGGTACACTACCTAATTGCCTGCTGTAAATATATGGAATTTTTCATTTTTCATTCCCATGAGGATCGTCGACCATCACAGATCGAAAGTTCAATGATAAAACACTTTTGAACTACTTTGACAATAATGTTTCTAGACGTACGCATGTCTATAGGGATCCCTCAAATTCAGTTTCCATATAATAGTTATAATTTGTAGAATCATGATGATATATACCTTCGCTTATCTTTTGTGAGGTAGCCACATACATTGTATGGACTTATTGCAGATTTCATTTTTTAAGGCATAAGAAGAGAAAATGGAATGAGTGTTCGTAGAAGACATGCCCCCTCAAATTCACCCCTTCTATGCACAGGGGCGTGTATTATTGCTTAGATTTCCGTTTTCTTAGGAAAATATCATACGAATCTTGCTGCTACAAATGTATCGATCTATAGTACTACAGGTAGGAATATATATTCAAAAGGTTGTTATATTTAGTCTGTAGACCTGGAAAACAACAATCTATGCAATATTACACGCCCCTGTGCTTCTATGTGACGAATAATGACACGAGTTTAAAAGAAATCCGTGGTAACAATGAAGTGTCTGTGATATGCAGGAAATGGCTGAATTTTGAAATCGACCAAGGTCAAATGTCAAGGTTTCAAAAGAGATTGTCAGTACACCTACTAATTTTAGGGTTAGACCTGGCACTATGGTGTCTCCATGTATTGTTATGTGAGCACCCAAAAGTAATACATGTAATGATGTATTATATGTTTCCCATCTTCTCTTCTGCACTACCTTTAGACATCAGTGTATGCCTACATGAATGCTACAGACTGTCTGCAATATGCAAAACTTAGCTCCAATTTAATAAATGACCCAGAAGGTCAATGTCAAAGGTCAATATCTTACAAGAAAGCTGGCATGATATTATATAGGGTCACAGGGGCGTGTAATATTGCATAGATTGTTGTTTTCCAGGTCTACAGACTAAATATAACAACCTTTTGAATATATATTCCTACCTGTATAGGGAAAGACGTAGTACTATAGATCGATACATTTGTAGCAGCAAGATTCGTATGATATTTTCCTAAGAAAACGGAAATCTAAGCAATAATACACGCCCCTGTGTATAGGGTCAGACACTTGAACGGAATCTCTATGCATTGAAGTTATGACTTATGCAACAATCTATTATGCCAAATATGACTGCCATTCAGTTACATGTATGTGACACTAAAAAATAAACAATGTGTAATTTGTGTATGTTTTCCTCCTCCTATACAACCTGTAGACACAATTCAAAATAATAAATTGAATTGGCAACAAATAAATATCACAAAATGTCTCTGATAAGGCATGAAATTGCTGGATTTGATAATTGACCCTGAAGTTCAAGGTCAGGGTCAAAGGTCAATGTCTTAAAAGAAAGATACTAAGGGGTAGACACTTTAATGTATTACAGTTTTTGAGTTAAGCCGTACATGTTGATTTTTAACTACAAATATGGCCGCCATTCGGTCAAATTTTGCATATGAGTCGTAAAACAAAGTTACGCGCATATGATTTGTCACCAGGGGCATGTCACTTTTTAATATGCCAGGTTTGAAAGAAATCGGATATTGCTTGTCTGAGAAATGACGTGTTATATTACGGACAGTCGGATGGAGCCCATGATTACTTTAATAGTTCCCCCTTCGGAGGCTAGTTAGTAGAAGTTCCTAACAGCTAAACAAAATCATGAACAGGGGACAAGTAGTATATCGTACATCAGTCACCCCCCCCCCCATCACCATGGTAGTTTCTATCTAATATAGGTCAAAGAACTTTCTGCCATTTGTTGCAAACCATATGTACCAACACGGTTACCGTCACAGTTACCATGTACCAAAGGTCAGTGAGTGTAGATTGGAAAACAGAACAAAGGTGAACAAGTTATTACATTTATTGCATAGACAATCATAGTTTGTACGCACGTTTGGTATTAAAATGGGGAAGAGACACAATCCGATTTCAGCTTGAAACTAAAATAATTGTTACCAATGGATCTCTTGTAGTAGTAACACATACAGATCTAGATTTTTACTACGGCATTGAGAAACAAGAGTTTCACCTTTTGTTCCAGTTGTACATGCATGTACCGTAGTTGTAGCGATGGATGTCCCCTCCTTGACAAAGCTTGGCACACCTATGTTAGAATAGTATCCCCCTACAACGAGGTCATGTGATGTGGTTGACAGTTTGGGCCTCTCATTGCTCCGCAGACGGACATCAACATGGCAGCCGAACAGAGACTGCAGGTGTTGCTGCAACACTTGAAGGATTCTCCTGCGGCACCAAGAGTTGTATCCTTTAGCAAAGTGGGTGTTTAGGTTTAGGGTTGTAAATTGATTTTTGATCACTGCAGCATTTGTATACGGACACCGTATTTTATACCTGGTGTCTGATCATGCATCATTGGTATACCCGGATCATACCAAAACAGACAGATGACTGTATTGTTAACACTATAACAGTTATGCACTTGACAGTGTTAATCACGTGTTGATTAAGAAGTGCATGTGTTTTGTCTCGACCAGTACCTTATTTAATAAGTTTTTTCAAGAGTTCATTATGTGCCTGAGAAATGCCACGATCTCGTCTGCCATGTTTCATAACAATGTCGTTAATGTCAGCCCCCCCCCCCCCATTTTACGTCAACTTACCCGAGATTCCGAGAAATAGCGGTAAAAACTTGTTTATGATATCTAATGATATGGCATTGATTGCTTTTATACGTGTATGATCATATAGATATAATCACACAGACAGCTTTGTTTGCTTGCAGTTAATTAGGGGCAAAATCAATATTTCAGTGTAGGCCTCAGACCCCCCACCCCCACCTAACTATAAAAATGGCTAAAATTGAAACTTTTTTTCAGACATCATAATCAGTTACAAGTCAGTATCATGTAGTGCTATGAATGCAAAGCCAGACAGTATATAATCTTGTATGTAGTGAGAAAAAAAAGCTCTTTTGTTGACACTTTACTGTATTTTAGAGCCACACATTTAGTACTATAGTGAAAATTATTCCATTTATCAATTTGATATTTCTTTTTTTAGAAATATTTGTATTTAGGTGAACAAAACAGATCCATACATAAATTAACAAACAATGAGAACTAAAATGGCTGACACCCCTCCCCTCCCCTCCCCCTAAAAAGAATTTAGTTTTTTTCCTACATAAAACTATAGATCTTGTGTCGTAATGATCTTTATCAGTACTTTTTCTGCACTGACGTATATACAAGTTATAGACCATGACAAGTGACAGCTGAGCAGTAGTCAAACAAATGTGTTGAATTATAAGTTTCATTTTTACATCATTTAATGTGGTCATATGTATGAGGAATAGGTATTTATTTTGGTAAAATAGCTTTACAATGTTTTTCTAGTTTAAAAAGCATCGCTAAATAATGTAGATTAATTCCATGTTTGTAAATCAATAGATTGCAAAAATCTATTAAATCATGTGTAAAAATGCTGTTGTCGTGCGTATATGAATTTATTAGTAAACAAACTGTGTAAACACTAATAATCAATTGGTGATCACAATTTTTGTGAATGGTGACATTTCAATGTGTGCTTTAGTGACAAATGCATGCTAAGACTTGACTAATATATTGATTATCATTACTAATACTTGTAAAAGTGTTTACATAGTTTATTTACAAAGCTTGTATGTAAAAATAAAACTTTTCTCTCTCTCTCTCTCACTCTCTCTCTCTCTCTCTCTCTCTCTCTCTCTCTCTCTCTCTCCTTTTCTTTTACATCCATTGAGCTACAAACACAGACTTGATCTATGTTGTTTCACGTTGTTTTTGTTTTTTTCATGAGAAACATACTAGAGTTGTTTCATTTATTAAATATCCAAAATAAATATTCATTTCTCATTTACATGGCAACCTTAAGGTGCATCTTTTCAAGGATCTTTGTTATGATGACATACTGACTAATTCAGTTCTGTATGTTAATTATAGTACATCGTCATTGTACCCTGTACTGTGAGTTTGACAGATCAGTACAAGGTCCATGCAGTCATGGATAATACAGGTGTCACAATTGCTGTCAAATTCTACTTGTTTGACAAAACACACATCAGAAACTCTGAATTAAAAGATAAAAAGACACTTTTACTAAAGTTTTAGTCCCAGCAAAGTTGCAGGTAATAAGGTAGAATGCACTTCATGTTTTCAAGGGAATTGACAACCATTTATTTTCCCATAGAGTTAACATGTAGTATATAGTGGCCATATTGAATTCTAAAATGGCTTAGTTTTGATTTCATTGTGACCTTCTATTTAGACAATGTGTATGGTAAGGCGTAAGTTTTTTCCTTTATTTGAACTGAGAATAGGTTTGACTTTTCTTGACCAAACAGAAAAGTTTTAATTTCTAAGGAGCATTATGGTACATTAACATTGAACCTGATTTTACTTCAGGGTTCATGAGCTCACCAAACAAGTAGCGGACTGATTGTTTACCTACTCCACATGTTCTATTTTGTGTTGGTATTCACCTCAGTTATTACCCCCAGAAGTGAATATCAATGTCAAAACTAAAAGATTAAAGGGGCAACTCAGAAACTGTGGGATTGAGTTGAAAATATGGAGATATGTGGATTGAAGATTATTTTTAAGAACCATGTTACTGTATTTAAAATATCACTACCCACCAAATATTTATCACACCTCAAAATAATCCCTATTTATCTGAAGGTATAGTTCATCTAATGTATATGCATGTCTGGCTCCCATGATGCAATGCTGCACAACTGCCAGGGTAATGAATGTGAAGCAACTTTCACTTTAGTGTTTCTTAGCAATTGTGTGAAATTTATGTGATGTGAATCATGAAATGACTCTCCAGAACCCAAAGTTTAAGAAAACGTCTTTATTCCCTTGAGGGACATTTTCATTAAAAAGAAAAGGTTTAATGGTTCATCACATCCCTGGCAATATATTTGTAATGGTTCAGGAAGATGAAATTTGTGAGAATCAAATGATTCATAATTTTCCATTGGTTCACTAAACCTTAACTTTATGAAGTGTCCTAATGATACCTCAGCTGCAGCTTTTGCCTCACCAGTCCAGTATGTGATGGACAATGGTGTTTTAACGGCAGAACAGGCAGAATTCTATGACAAGAATGGATACTTGGTCATCCCAAAACTGGTTTCACCAGAAAAGCTGGATGGGTTCAGGTAAGTAAAAACCATTGTCACAAACCAGAGCTGCTATTTCTCAGTTCCACAACACTGTGAAATATTCAAGACTGACTGTGCATCTTGGATGGTACCCTGAAAAGAGGATGTGGTTTGCAATGATGTTTAGTAAAACAAATGAAAATGATGTCTTAAGAATTGATGTTTGAGTTCAATTAATGCTGTTGTTTACAGGGATGATTGATAAATTGTCTCTTTTGAATACCATCAAAAGCCAGTTTAAAAATATTTCTTTTGTCTTCATTTTGTGAATGACTTATCAAATGATGGTGGTTTAAATACTTGACTTTATAAGTTTATTTAACATTTGTACCTAGCATTGCAACAAAGCATTCTTTGGAATCTTCTGCCAATTTTGAAATCCTTGAATCGAAAATGTGAGATTTTCTACATCAGGACAACATGCTGAAGAGTCATGGGTTCTACAGTGTTCATAAAATAATCAACATTATCTTCCACATTTTTCTTTAAATTTATAATATGACAATCCCATAATATGTCAGTGCAAGTGTGGCATACTTGGGGTATTTACAGAAGTGCTTGCAGTGTTCTCTGTGGCCATACTTTCATGAGTGTAGTAAGAGAAAGTGCAGCAGAAACCACTGCAAGCATCCCTGAGTACCCACACTGGCACTAACATGGCATGGGGTTCTGTTATTACTACATATGTTTATCCAAAACGTCACATTGAAATCTCCTTAAAGTTCATACTGTGCGATTATACAATTTTGTGTGTAAGGAATGACCGTTCCAATATCATTTGCAAGCATGTATGCAATAATGTTTTCGTTGTCATGTACTGCAGTGCAAGTACCACTAGTGTGCACACACACACCGGTGCAAGTAATCACTGGTACATCTGTAATAATAGGTATGATTAAGTTCCTCGTTAACACCTTTACTACTAAAATGACTTCTTTTCATCAATTCTACATCTGCAGGGATTGCTTTGAGAGGTTTTGCAAGGGAGAGATACCTAAACCTCCAGGTTTGACTATAATGCGAGATGTTGCCATAGCGAAATCAGAGTTTGTGCCAGGCGAGAGAGCTGTTACCAAGATACAGAATTTCCAGGATGTGCCAGAGATGATGGCATATTGTGAACTTCCTGAGGTAAGTTCTACTTTTTAGCTTTGCTCTCAGTGACAGATGAACATAGTTTAAATCACAGCAATTGAATGATTCACTGTGTTTGATTCACATATGGAGTCCCCTGCTATTAAATCTTAGTGAGCAACTATAAGGGACACTTAAAATGAAATACTGTTACTGAGCTGAAATTTATAAAAGACTTTCCTCCGCAAATGAACTCTGACATCATTGCTTAGAGCCAAAACCCATGACGTGGTCGGATATTGAGATGAGTAAGAGCGTACTTCTCACATCGTGTATGCCAACAAACAAAATAATAATAATACTTTCATCTGGTCATGTGTATTGGACAACATTGAACTTTTAACGGTTAGGTACATGAATATAACTTTCATTGAAATAGTACAGCAACAGAGCTATCTTGACCAGTTGGTCCACATATGTAACCACTTGCCTGGAGTTGCTAGTGAGTACATTATGTAAGTGGAAACAATACCTTGATCTGTCAGCCGACAAGAATTGCAAAGGATTGCTACATATAGCTCTGCCAGGCAACTGTAGTGACACCTAGATCTTTATCACGATCCAGCATTGGCCTTTAAAACTAAAATGTCCATGATTTAATTCAAGGTTCTCACATCAGTGTTATCTTATCACTGGAGCCATAAGGTGGCATTCTTTTTGTTCTAGACAAACTTTTCTTCAGCTCTGCTAGATTACTTTTTTTTCACACCTAAATTTTACTGAGTCTTAATATATGTGATATTTTGACTAACTTTATCCTAGGTGTTGAAGTATACAGAAGCTTTCTGTGGTCCAAATATCATGTCCATGCATACCATGTTGATTAACAAACCACCTGATCCAGGTAAGCTTTCTGTGGTCCAAATATCATGTCCATGCATACCATGTTGACTAATAAACCACCTGATCCAGGTAAGCTTTCTGTGGTCCAAATATCATGTCCATGCATACCATGTTGATTAATAAACCACCTGATCCAGGTAAGCTTTCTGTGGTCCAAATATCATGTCCATGCATACCATGTTGATTAATAAACCACCTGATCCAGGTATGAACAGAAGAAACAGAACTCTGTGATGGCACGCAGCCATGAAATGGTTACATATTATCTCACTGTGGACTTAAATAAACATTTCTGTGTTTGGGTCTTCCTTGTGTCATCCGGCAGTGATGTTCATTTGTGTTCACAGTGAGATCAAATGTATCATTTGATATGCTTGCTTGCTATCAGTGTCTGTATTTTGTTTTATGTAATGTGTAACAAAACATCTTTTGTGTGAAATGTAAATAAAAAAACACATCATGCTGCCTAATAGAAATTCTATAGTCACTCTTGTTTGGTTGTAACTATATTCTGAGGTGAATTTTTGGAACTTGCATTGCGAGCATTTTAACTGATATGAATTAAGATACACAATTCTCTCCTTGTACACATGAGTGTTATCCTCTGCAATAGACTTTTATAACATAGAACTTCATGTTTTGATTATAAATAATTCAAAGAGATTTCGAGATTTCAGAAAGTTAGTTTCACTATTTATTTGTTCTTTTCTCTCTGTCTATCTGTCTCTGTCTGTCTGTCTGTCTGTCTGTCTTTCTGTCTGTCTGTCTGTCTCTGTCTGTCTCTGTCTCTCTCTCTCTGTCTCTCTCTCTGCTAGTGTTTGTCATATATTTTGAAGACTGACTGATAATATTTATTTGATATATAGGTACAAAGAGTTCACGTCACCCTATGCATCAGGACTTGTACTACTTTCCATTCCGTCCTGCTAACAGAGTGGTCTGTTCTTGGACTGCCATGGAGAAGGTACATCGTCAGAATGGATGTCTTGTGGTTGTACCAGGTAGTCACAAAGGGGAACTGTTGGCTCATGGCTACCCAAAGTGGGAGGTTAGTTACTCTGAAATCAATTCTCATGTAATTGTAGGCAGTGGAATGGACTATATTTTGACAGTGTGGAGATTTGTATTTTCTGCATGCACATAAAGAAGTGAATTATGAGCATCTTTTCATTGTTGTAAAACCACAGGTCTCTCTACAGCACCATCTGAGACACACCAAGAGGCATTAGTATAAAAAAATGATCTGGCTTCTGAGAATGATGTATTTCGAGCATTAGTATATAATCTATTTAATTAAGGTCTGTAATCAAACTTGAATGGTGTATTTGCCAAATAATTAGATATTATTCCCCATTATTATTCTTTGTGCAGCCATGGAAAATACGAGTGACCTAAGGGGCCCTTGTCACTACAGGTCGCTAAATGTGTAGTGACAACATTACAGAATCAAGCCATTAGCTAAGGAAGTGGGGTTTCTTATCTTTCTTATCACTGAATAATGTTTGTTGGCAATATTTACAAATGTGATAAAGCACTATTACATAACACATCAGGCAAAGCTAAGCTCAATATCTAAGTGTGAAGCCCCTAATATCATATCAGTTGTCATCAGTTTTACTGACCCATTATCAGTGACATTGCAATTAGCTTTAGAGATGCAAACAATTTTTATGACACCCGACTTGCTGGCTCACCAAGTCGAGAAAGTTGCACTTGAACTGCTAATGCAAAGAATCCGTCATGACCCTTAGGTAAGAGTATTTTGCAGGTGAATGAAGAAAATTATTGGAGAATAATATAATTATACCATCGCCAGTAATATTTTTAAAAATCAGGGAAAGTAATGGCAATTTTGACTCATATTTCGAACACAGCAGAATCAATGATGTAGACATGAGACATTGTGATGTAGAATGACCAGGGTATATATTCCATATATAGCTTGATGGTTATATATAAGGGTTCCCTAACTTAATGCTTAATATTTTGTGGTGTACTCCCTAGTTAAAAACTAATGAACACAGTTGCCCTCTAAGAATAAAGACAAGGGGTGGGATGTATCTAATAACAATATTTCAACACTCGCTATTACACCTTGTGCAACCCAAGTTAAATAGATCAGGACAATAAATATTGAATATATACCATGATTTTTCAACGTCATGATGTCAGTGGCTCTGTGATGCTCAAATTTTTCGTTGTTTTCCCCACCTTTTCATAAATTCTGTTTGTGGAGGTATAATTAAGTTATTTCCCAATATTTTGCTTCATTCAGCTGCAAATACTTTCAACTCAAACTGGTAGGGCCTTTTAGATCAGGAGTATTTTCACGACAGTGAAATATAAGTACTTTGGAACGAAACTTCTAAACTAACTATATTTTACTGTCCTATTGATTCTTGGAAACATAAACAATATATTCTCCTGAGGATTTTCCTTAGAAAGAAGAAAAACTTGGAAAGTACTAACTTATTATACATGCTCCTCTGAGGATGAAAGCTTATAACAGATGGATTCATTTCTTTTCTGTAAATACATACAGGGTGGTGTGAATAAACTGTATCATGGTATACTGGATTATACACCTGATAAACCTCGTGTACATTTAGAAATGGAAACTGGTGACACCGTGTTCTTCCATCCCCTGTTGATCCATGGATCTGGAATGAATAGAACTACTGGATTCAGGAAGGTGAGTAGTATGTCGTAGGCTGGTCATCAGAAAGACAAAAGATTTATGTAGTTTGCAGCAAGGAGTGCTGTTCAGCCTTTTGGGGCAGAAGCAAATTGGTTGCATTCTCAACGACTGAAAATATTTTGCCCACTTTGATTAGATGGCATTTTAAGGAAATCACAATTGTTTTAACCACACTTAATAATTACATGTGATTTAAGATCTCAATTTCCTGATGTAGAGCACCCTGTACTCGGAGACACTTTTTAAAAAAATAAGCGCAAGGTTGGTAAACCAGAATGTGATGTATAGTTGCTATTGTGTCTGTTGACTAAAACATGAACTGATCACGTTACTCTGTCAATGTAAAACACATCAATTTCCTGTCACTATATGTAATACAAGTACCAACTGTAATATATTGGGTAGAACTTCACTTCAAATGTGAAAATTCAAATCAGTGGTAATAGTTTGATTTATGTCTCATAGCAAGTTGGCAATTTCCTGTCACTATGCCAGTGTCGTCTGTTATTACATGGAGAAAATATCACTTCAGATGTGAGAATTAACCTTGGTGTATTTCATCTCACAGTCACACAGTCAATTTCCTGTCACTATGTCAGTGCCGACTGTTATTACATGGATAAAATATCTTCTTCAGATGTGAGAATTAACCTCAGTGTATTTCGTCTGACAGTCAATTTCCTGTCACTATGCCAGTGCCGACTGTTATTACATGGATAAAATATCACTTCAGATGTGAGAATTAACCTCAGTGTATTTCATCTCACAGTCACACAGTCAATTTCCTGTCACTATGCCAGTGTCGACTGTTATTCCATGGATAAAATATCACTTCAGATGTGAGAATTAACCTCAGTGTATTTCGTCTGACAGTCAATTTCCTGTCAATATGTCAGTGCCGACTGTTATTACATGGATAAAATATCACTTCAGATGTGAGAATTAACCTCAGTGTATTTCGTCTGACAGTCAATTTCCTGTCACTATGCCAGTGCCGACTGTTATTACATGGATAAAATATCACTTCAGATGTGAGAATTAACCTCAGTGTATTTCGTCTGACAGTCAATTTCCTGTCACTATGCCAGTGCCGACTGTTATTACATGGATAAAATATCACTTCAGATGTGAGAATTAACCTCAGTGTATTTCGTCTGACAGTCAATTTCCTGTCACTATGCCAGTGCCGACTGTTATTACATGGATAAAATATCACTTCAGATGTGAGAATTAACCTCAGTGTATTTCGTCTGACAGTCAATTTCCTGTCACTATGCCAGTGCCGACTGTTATTACATGGATAAATTAGACGAAGTACAAGAAGTAGCGGCTAAAGAATTGGAAGAGATGGCTGCAGCAGCCATGAAGAGGAGAGGATTAACACACCTTCCTAAAATTACAGCGCAGGTGTGTTTCATCATGTTTTGTCATTCTTTAGAACTATTAGGTCAAAGGTCAAATGAAACAAAGTGTGTGTTTGTTGTAACCCAACTCCACCGACCCTAAACATTTCTTTTACCATCAGAAAATGTAAAATGGTGAGAATTTACTGCTGTTTCTGTGTAAATTTTCTCGCCAAAGTATCTTGTTCAATTCTTTTTTAAAATCCCATTCCAGAGAAATTGAGTTTCTCAAGAATGCAAGTTGAATTCATACAATGCAATTCGTATATTGCCTTCATTTACTTCAAATATAATTGTCTTCAGTTACTTCTTTTATACCTCATCTAGCTATCACAGAAGTATTTCTATGGGTTGAAGCAATTTCCCAACAAAATAAATTGAAAAAAATAAACTAGAAATCCGACCTATGTACCCTATTTTTTGAAGTCATGTTATCGGAAACAAAATTGTTCATGCTTTATACAGTAAACTTAGTACCCTAATTAATTCAAGGATAATATTTAGATTGATGTCTCACTGTTGATATCCAGCCACTATGCCTGTGTCGTTCATATGTTTGACTTGTGTTTGCATAGTTTATTGCCGGAATGGGTAGTAAGTAGGTAACCTTTAAATGAGATCCTTGGGCACCTTACTTGGGTCTTTCACTAACTGTAAATGAGATCCTTGGGCACCTTACTTGGGTTTCTCACTAACTGTAAATGAGATCCTTGGGCACCTTACTTGGGTCTTTCACTAACTGTAAATGAGATCCTTGGGCACCTTACTTGGGTCTTTCACTAACTGTAGATGAGTTCCTTGGGCACCTTACTTGGGTTTTTCACTAACTGTAAATGAGATCCTTGGGCACCATACTTGGGTTTTTCACTAACTGTAAATGAGATCCTTGGGCACCTTACTTGGGTCTTTCACTAACTGTAAATGAGATCCTTGGGCACCATACTTGGGTTTCTCACTAACTGTAAATGAGATCCTTGGGCACCTTACTTGGGTCTTTCACTAACTGTAAATGAGATCCTTGGGCACCTTACTTGGGTCTTTCACTAACTGTAAATGAGATCCTTGGGCACCTTATTTGGGTCTTTCACTAACTGTAAATGAGATCCTTGGGCACCTTACTTGGGTCTTTCACTAACTGTAAATGAGATCCTTGGGCACCTTATTTGGGTCTTTCACTAACTGTAAATGAGATCCTTGGGCACTTTACTTGGGTTTCTCACTAAAATTGTGTTACAATGTATGGAAATCTATGCAAGTTTTACTAGAGTATTCATTGCAGGTTTATATATCTTAAGTAGTTATATGTTCATGGGTTGAACTTATAAAACATTCTACACTATACGAAAAGTCAAATGTACCCACCTTTACCCATCCTTTACCCTACCTTTGACCCACCCAACTACCATCTCTGTCAAGGGGTAGTATGACACTTTTGACTGCCTACAACCCCCAGGGGAGAGATCACTTAAGTCAAAGGTGTCACTTCTTCTCATACCACATTTACACGTCCTCTGTTAAAGATTAACCCCGGTGGCAAGACATGGTCAAATATGACTTTTCGTATAGTGAAAATCAGTAATAGTTTTGTTTTTTTCAAAGAGGAAAAGGAAATTTATTTTATGTGATGGCATAATTGATGTCTAAATAACTATTTATTTACTGTATGTGTTTCTTTTCCTTTCATTTACTAGTACGTGTGGAATCACAAAGCTCGCCTTGTTCGTGGACAAGCTGGTACTTTGCAGATATGAACTTGACATTGAATACTTCCATCTCAGCAACCCAAACAAAGCTGATAGCTCAGTGGTCAGATGTCAACCTTGACCCAGATGTACAGCAATGATTTAACCAATCAAAATGATATCCTCTAACACACCTGATAGCTCATTGGTCAGATGTCAACCTTAACCCAGATGTACAGCAATGATTTAACCAATCAAAATGATATCCTCTAACACACCTGATAGCTCATTGGTCAGATGTCAACCTTGACCCAGATGTACAGCAATGATTTAACTAATCATAAGAATATTATCAGTATCAATGAGTACATGATAAGAAAAAGTACTTCATCCTAACTTCAGTGGTTTCAAAGTGTGTTGTGAAATTTAAACAGAACATTTCACAGATGTATCTAAATCATACAGGGTCAATTATCATTTACCACCATGTAGGCAAATATGATTTTCACATATTAGTTGACTTTAAGACAGCATTTTGAGGACATTTTAATTGAGTCTGACATGGTTTTCATGGAACTTTGAGCGCAAATAAGTCATGCTTCGAAAGGGAAAAAGCAGTATCTGGTATCTTCTTCTGAAAAACTGTTATATTTGAAAATTGATGGTTTGTAAATTCTGACAGTATGATGTCTGATAAAACTTGCAATACTATTTCTGAACAACAGATAATAGGCATGATGGAACTGCCTTGCTTGATTTACAAGTTATGAAGTTGCCTTGGTGTTTCACTCATGGGACAGGGTATTTATGATACAAAGAAAGCCACAATGTAACTCTAGACTAACAATCACTGCATAAGAAGTGGCGTTTCTGGTTTCGTATACATGACGGCTACACAACTGAAATGTGGCATTTCCGGATTTTAGGCAATTTGGTTGTGTGACCGTCATGTATACAGAGAACCAGAAACTTTTCTACTTCTACATCCACACTGTGCATGGCAACTCTGTAGTTGTTTATTTTGCATTTGCAGTTGTCCGACTGTGTGTAAAAAATGTCAAGTCACATGAGTGAAACACCAAGGCAACTTCATCTCTCCTGTATTTTAAACACTTGCTCGTAATTCTGGATGTAATTATAACCAGAAGCAAGTATAAATGAAAGTCATTTACAAGTTATATTTAGTATTATATGAAAGTTTTTTCAAAATTTTATAGGAATCAAATGCTTTAGTCAAATCAACTATTACATGTATTGTATATTGAGACAAGATTAATTTGAAGCGATGATATTTAGTTTTTCTTCCTGTTTCCACCTGCAGACCTGTCATACAGTTGAACAAAATATTAAAAGCTTAACATTGTCTTAAAATTGTAGTAGCTGTAAACGTTGACTCATTTTTTGGATATCAGCAACAGCGGTAAAAATTTACGAATAAATTCAAGTGTAAATTTCCAAGCACAGAAATAGTAGTCCCTCATTACATTTTATGAATAATAAGGAAAATAGTTTTATTATCATGTTGGTGAAAATTTAATGGTTATTTGCACAGCATACACTAAAATTTTAATAATATTTTTACATGTACATAGAAAGAGTAATTATAATTTTAATTGAGCTAGCTCAGTTTACATAGTTACCATTTAATTACATCCAAGACTTGTGTTGTATGGAAAGTGTAGTCTACGCAACATCATTATAATTGAATTGACCTTTAGGATGTTTCCTTTGCAAACGGCACTCAGTTTAATAGTGCTAGGGTGCAGACTTTTTTTAGTCTGTAGTATTTTTTTTGAGGCAGTCATTGTAACATTGTGGCACTATAGGTGATACCATTTTTATACTGTAGCCAAAACAAATGTTGCTATCAGATCTCCACTCAGGATCTGTTTACCAAACACAACAACCTTGTGGTTTGATAACTTATTGGTGAACTCAATGAAAGTGATACATTGTAACGTAACTCGTCTCACTATTATTGATACACATGGAAACTATTTTCAGTGTCGGTTCCACTAAGCGGTGTTCTCAAAAGGAAAAAATAATGGTTATTTCAATGATAAAGATGTTGCATAGACCATACTCTCCATACAACCCCAATTTTGGTTGTATTGCCATGAGGGTTATATTGGTGACTGATGTCATATTTAAAAATACATCAACAGTTTGATAAAAATTTGAATTCTCAGTAGTTTTTAGGTGATGGGAATGATGTTGATGTTACAATGAGAGAGAGAGAGAGAGAGAGAGAGAGAGAGAGAGAGAGAGAGAGAGAGAGAGAGAGAGAGAGAGACAGACAGACACGTAAAAATATAATAATAATAAACAGTCCTGCATTTCTTGTCAGTTGTGAGAATGCTCTATTACACACATTGCAGTTACGCCCACTTTTTTATGTCTGAAAATAAGAAAGTTTTGTATCTTTCACTGCTGGATGATAGCTTTTAGCCACTATTGTCAGCTTGTCACACTTCCGTTGTTGGTATATACAGAACTAGAATGGGGAGGGTGAGGCTGGCTGTTAACCAGAATTTTTTAAAACACCTTGTTAAAACAAAAGCACTGGGCCCTTGCTAGACTGTCGACAGTCGCTCGCGCCTTTTTTTCCTACGTCTTATCTAAACTCCGATCCGGCGCAACATACTATAATCGCATACTGATATCGAGGGAGCCTTCGGCCCTCGACATCACTATGCGATTATAGTAGTATTGCGCCGGATCGGAGCGCGGCAACGACTTAAGTTTAGATAAAACGTAGGGAAAAAAAGCGCGAGCGACTGTCGACAGTCTAGGCCCTTGCCTCTGGTAATCTTGCAGCTCTCTGGTATTTAGTTATGTCATTTATATTCCCACTCATTGTTTCAGTGAGGAGTCTGGACCATCCCATAGCTAGATAGCTAAATAATAACACGAAGGTGCTAATAAATGGTGGAAATGGTATTGGAATAGTGTTACTAGTTCAACTTGTAGTATTTGTTGAATGTTAATATGTAAGACATAATTATGACAATGCTATCCACATCTTAAAAAAAGGTGTCACCTGATACTGAATCTAGTGGAACAATTTGTGGTAAGCTGTTTCTATAAAAATGATAAAATAATAAAAGTTTGTATGTATGTATGTATGTATGTATGTATGTATGTATGTATGTATGTATGTATGTATGTATGTCTGTCTGTCTGTCTGTCTGTCTGTCTGTCTGTATGTATGTATGTATTTATGTGTGTGAACATTGTATGTATGTATGTATGTATGTATGTATGTATGTATGTATGTATGTATGCATGCATGCATGCATGTATGTATGTATGTATGTATGTATGTATGTATGTATGTATGTATGTATGTATGTATGTATTTATTTATTTATTTGTGTGTATGTGTGTATGTATATGTGTGTATGTATGTATGTATGTATGTATGTATGTATGTATGTGTGTATGTGTGTGTGTGTGTGTGTATGTATGTATGTATGTATGTATGTATGTATGTATGTATGTATGTTTATTCATGCATTATTTTACTTACGACATTACATGCATGCAGCGTGACAAAAATTATCATTAATGGTGAAATTCGGGACCTTTGATAAATCAAATGGTTCATAGTACACTTCAATTGTCATTTCTAAGGTATCCAGTATCAACAACGTGCACACACAGACACTTTGCTCTCTTTAAAAAAATACATTTTGTTTACCCGACCAGCCTGTTACAGTGGGAAACATTAAAGTGGCCACATGGATGATGATTGGGTATTTCTTTCTGATTTTTAATTTATAAAACAATATTATCATGCATGGCTTTCTACTTTGAAAAAAATCAATGTGAAACAGTATGTGTCAAGTCTTTGTTTACAACTCGATACCTTGCCAAAAATCAATAAATGTACATGTGTAAAATGTTTGTTATTTTATGTACAATAAACGTTTTACACAATTATTTATTTATTTATTTATTTTTTTTATAGCTTTTTGCAATGTATTGAGTTACAAACACAGACTTGGTATTTGTTGTTGTTCACGTTGAATCTTCAAGTAGGAAGCCTTCAAGTTGATAAAAATGTTTATAAATTAAAAATCAGAAGTAAATACCCAATCCTCATCCATATGACAATGGCCACCTCTATATTCGTGTACATGTCGCAATGAAATCTGTGAGCCGTCGTGATGTCAATGCCTTCACGTCACATTACGTTTGTGCATCCAAACAAACCTATTGAACTTTGTAATTTAGATGCATTGAGTATTGGATATTGTACTGTCTACGTGCAGTACGTGTTAGGTAACACATCATGCCCCATCAAAGGGTTGATTAAACAATGTCCAACAAGCTCACTAAGCGAAGTTCATTCGTTTAAGGGGGAGGGGGAGGGGGTCTGGCGTCAATGCAATTGATGAACTTCATTTTTGCACTTCTAAACAAATTTCGACAGAAAACATTCACTGCTTCAATGATAACAGGTTTTGTATTTACTACTGAGGTGTTGATAAGTTGATAACATTTACTTCTAATGTGAGATATGGTGCTGGGTTTCTGTTTTTTTTAATGTGGTATGTGGTGTGACCGCTAAAGTTTTCATCATAGCTTACTTATATCATATGTGTACGTTTGATGTCGCACTTGTGTGAAGGTTCGTTTAGGGGAGGGGGTTGACCTAAACGAACTGTGTTCGTTTGTTGAGCTTGTGCGACATTGTGTTTAATATTAATAACTTACGTGTTGATAAGGATTGCATCATTGTAGATGAGATCATGACTAGGCAGTTTTCATTTCGTGTTTTATTTCATAGACCGCAGGAAATCATTTTGTAAAGATGTTTTAAAAGGCAACGACGTGCAAAGTTTTATACAAATCCAATAAACTATTGTGTTTTGCATAAATTACCTTTTAGCTAGGTCATAATTAGACATTACTCCATCACTGCACAACGAATCCTTTGGCATAAGTAGCACATCATCTCGACTCCCATTCAATCATAGACTTTCGTGCCCGGGCTTTCGTGTAGGGTCTTTATGATTTAAGAGCGACCCTGTTTAATTTCAATTCGATCCCCTCCCCGTCGACGTCATCCCCTTAAGTGCATATAATTTGAACGCTTTCCTGGCTTTTATCTGAAGGAAATTCCATACGTTATCGATAGGAACAATCAACTCGTCTTGCTTTGGCGATCCCCTCACTATAGTTAGTTATTGGTGACTGTATACATCTGTATAGATAACGGCAGCCATAGTTAGCTATTCGTGTATAGATCTGCGTAGCTAGTGGGATATATATATATAGTATTTACACTACTCACACATATTTCGTTTGTTTATTTATTCATTTTTTTATTTTCTGAATTCCTTTTTTGTGCTACGGTTCCTGACCTTCCCATGGAAACACAACACAACAAACATGTAAGGTGGCATAGTTGTAGCAATGTATAGTTGTAGCAATGTATATGTGAACTCAGCAAGGTTGTTGTGTAATGGCTGTATTATGCTGACGGTTTCACCTATATATTTCCAACTTTTATTGACATCACGATGTTCAGTTCTGAATTTTACATTAAGTGGAATGCTCGTTCCATCATGATGGCGATAGAGGAACGCAATTAGTAAGTTGCAACAACAACAATGGGATGGGATTGGATATTACTACGGTCGTTCGAAAAAGTAGGTCGAGTTGAGAGAAACCCCGGATGTCACTGCACTAAGGGACCAGTCAGTTTCCTTGGCCGGGGGGGGGGACTGGTGGTGGTGGGTCAACCTGTTTTTGAAATTGGCAAGGGGGGGAAGTGGGGTCGTCCTGTTTTGTTTTGGATAGGAGGTCATTGTGTTTTGGATTGTGATGGAAGAAAATTGCAATTCTACAATGACATAACTTTGTCTGATCACCTGTGGTAGTTCTTGTCTCCGTTTTATTTAGTTATTTTTCTTTTTCATTTATTGATTTAGTCATGAACCAACAGGTTGTCCCAATTATAGGTTCATTATCTTTAATTATTATGTTTCTTATCTATATTCTTTAATATTACTTCACCTATACCTATGACTCTAGTTACAGAACATATATAAATACTCTGCTCTTTCACAATCAATGGCCAATGTTTCACATAACTATATTGCACTTTTGGGCAAAAATTGAACGTTTCGTAATGGTAATTTTCCTATATAGTTTATAAAAGAAGTTAATCTAAATTGTTCTACACTTCAGTATGAAGGGATTAATTCGCATTGTATATTTTCTATTTCGGATACTACATGTTATCGACAAATTATCACAAGTTTTCACCAAATCTCGTCAGATTCCAGTTTCTATTATACATAGTGGGTAAGAGCACCAACATTTCTCTATTAAATCTACCAGTGACTTTACTATATCAATGGTAATAATGCAAGTATACCAATATTACGGATACTACCTGGCCCATTTTAATGTGACATTCGAAATTAATTTAAAACATATCTTTTTGAAGCTGTGAAATATTACCTTAAAGGCTCATGTTTTAGAATTGAGTAATGAGGGGTTCAGGCTGTTTGCGGTTGTACAGTGAGGGGGTCTGGGCTCAGTTCATCGGTCGAATGGAAACATCCGCCGCCGCCCCCGTGGGAGAAACTGACTGATCCCTAAATGATTATGGGGTGTTCGTCGATGTAACAGGTCATACAGGGACACATCGATGTGACAGCCATTATGCTGCGACATTTGAGCAGTGTTTTTGTGAAAGGTGGAGAACCCTATCTGTGTAAGCGGGTTCTCAATGTCACAGGACATCGTAAGTTTGGAAGATTTCCCCCAAATGGTCATACTGTATCCTTTTAGATTAAGAATAGTTAGTAACATAACGATCCAACATGGATATTTGTTTGTTTGTGTGGGTAGGGTCAAAGTAAAATCGGTCAACTGATCGACAGTGCAGATCTAGTATTACGCTTTTATCATATCGATGAGAGAGAGAGAGAGAGAGAGAGAGAGAGAGAGAGAGAGAGAGAGAGAGAGAGAGAGAGAGAGAGAGAGAGAGAGAGAGGGAGAGGGGGGAGACATAGACAGAGAGACGGAAACCAGACAGACAGATAGATATATAGATAGACAGACAGACAGACAGACAGACAAGAGAGACAGACAGATATATTCTATTAGCTAGCTAGACAGACAGACAGATATATAAACAGACAGGCAGACAGACAGACTGACTGACGGACGGAGGAAATCAGAGAGAACGACAATTACTTATGTTTCACTTTTTACTTAAACATGGCTAAGCATCAGTTGTTGATACTCACTTGCAGAGCTGTTACATTATTAGGCCTGTATAAGATCGTATTCACATATTTTCTCAAATGTCTGTTATTCATGGCGCTTGACCCCAACTGAAATAGTCCAATGAACTGAGCAAACTTTAAATTTAGGGAGCGATCAGTTTTTACGGCCGGGGGTGAGCCGGTGACTTTTTGTTCATGTTGTACTTAACAATAGTGACCCCCCTGCAATTCATCCACAAAACAATCCACACCCCCCCCCCTTACGAATAAAAAAACACAATGATCACCCCATCTGTTAACAAGAAACACTCTTTTTGTTCTTGCAAAAGACACTTTATTCTCAAAATACCGCACACTGCATAGTTAATTTTACATGTTACATTTTCAGTAATTTTAAGTGTATCTGGTAGATTGCTAACCAAAATCCATTAATTCACATGTATAAAGCTCTTTAGATAGGAACCCAATCAGAAGTATGATTGTCTGTTCACGGACATACACAGTATTCATGTTTTAGTAACCAAAAGTTCTAGGACATCTCTTAGATTGAGTGAACTATTAAATATTGATTAATTCAGCTAATTATCAAGTACAATATTATAAATGGAGATAATATACTTGTAAACCCATGTCAATAACTGTCACACATAATGATGTACTAGCAGCATGTAATGAATTGTTTACATCATATAAAGATGTGTTCACATCATATAGTCAATGTATTGTTTTCTTTAGACTTAACACAACTGCGGCTTTCCATACATGTACACGTTTGCACTCCTCAAGGCACTTGTTTGTCCTGTTCATAATTGGCACTGACTCAAACTCCACCCCATTCATTGACCACACTGCTAATTTTAACCAAAATATTTTTGAAAGGTTTTGAATAATGAAATGTGATAAATGTCATTGGTTTCAAACTAGAAATTAAAAAATGACAATAAAAATGTTTTCTGTACTACAGCAGTTTCTAAACTAGATTACTAATTCAATTCACTTACTATTGGCTATGTTGTCCAGTATATTGCTGGCATCATGATAGCCTTGAAAATATATACAGTCTAATACCAAGGAAATGTAATGTTATGATCTGATGACAAAATTGTACTTGCAGTATATAATCACTCAATGTGGATACTAGATATTCCAGGGGAGATGTAAAATCTAATTTTCCTCATAACTTTGCACCGTGTCAATACTATAGAAGTCCTGGCTACTAGATCACCATCAAACAAGTCTGTGTTTATAACTTTGTTTATCAGTCATTCACATAATATATATTCTCCGAGAATTCGATTAATATTGTGTTCACCTTGGAATATATTCTTGGTAGTTTACGGTGTAAAACAATAGCAAGAGAAAAGGGGGGTTTCACATGTAGCCTGGTAACATGTATTAAACTTGGTGATGGTCACAGGTATCAGAGAAGAAGTGAAACACAAACACTGAAAAGTAATTTTTGATAAGACAATCATGTAGTTCGTACTATAGCTATGCAAAGTAACAGTTCAATAGTTTGTACATGTATGATAAATCAACACATTAGGGGTGGGATCAGTAGGTAAAAAACATTCTTTAAGTAAGGCCTCAGAACCCCTTCCCCTTCTAACTAAATTGGTAAAATTGTTGCACACAGCACAACCAATTTCAAATCAGTATGTAGTATTATGTAATGCTATGAATATAAAGCCAGTATGTAGTGAGGAAAATTAGCTCTTTTATTGGCACAATAAATGTATTTTAGTGCCATGCATAACAATTTTTTTTCCCATTTTTCAATCTGACATTTTTAGAATTGTTTGTATTGGGGTACAAAACAGATTTCATTATAAAAGACCTCCTCTCACCCCCACTCCACACTAAAAGAATTTAGTTTTTACCCTACATTGAACTATTGATCTCAACCATAAATCAATTTGGGACATCTAATGGAGATGATTGTAGTTATCATACATTAGATGTACAAACATATATAGGAACTAGACTAACTATATACATGGACATTGAATATCTAATATCTAGTCACAGGCTGGGTCAGGCACTTTCAGTCACAGTGTTTACCACATATTATTTCAAAGTGTCCTAAATTGGTTATGTTTGTGCAGAATTCCACATGTTCAGGTCAATGAAGGAACAGATTTTAGAGCCAGTAAATCTTAAGGTATTTCATTTCTTATGTGTTACATGTACAGCTACACGAGCAAGTTTTTCTAGATGACACAATGCAACTAATGGCGTGCAATAGCGAGAAGTCATTTCTAACAAATAACTGTTGCTTAAAGGTGGCCATGGTGCAGTGTTGTGATGCCATACCATTATATGTATTGGATGGTTCTAGGACAAATGCCCCGTAAAAAGGCAATAAAAACTGATCGCCCCCTTATTCGTACTTTTATTACGTTCTCTGATACCAACAATATTTACTTTTTACTTTCCATTTCACATATCTTAGAGAACATGTCCTTTGTGAGCTCTTTGCACTGGCATGGTCATTTCCAATATTTAGCCCAGAGGTCAACCGAAGCTTTGATGTGTGGAATCAATGCCAGATGATACATACATATCTTAATAATTTATCTATTCCATGAAACCAATACAAGTCTAGTTTTGTGCAAAATTAAAGCTACACTAACTGCAACTGGACCTTTAAAAAGTAAAAACAAAACCCCCCCCCAAAAAAACAACAACAACAACAACAACAACAACAACAACAAACAAACAGCAAACAAACAAACAAACAAACAAACAAACAAAACACCAAATAAACAAACAAACAAACAAACAAACAGTTTGTTATATACACAGACAACTAATCTAGTTAGTTGTCTGTGTTACATATAATGACTTACTTATACATAATATCGCACGCTCTGAAAAGTGATATGTGAATCACCTGTGGGTAATTGTCCAGCTGTACACATGGCTCTATGATTCCTAGACTCTCTCACAGTCCTCGGAACTTCGCTTTACTAAAATCGACGCTAAATGAATTATTTTGTATGTACCGATACCATCTACATAACGTACTCCATCGTACTCGAACAACCTTGTACTGTGCGCCCTCATCGACCACTAGAGATATATGTTCGTTGACGTGTGACTGCGACGCTCCGTGTTATCGCTCGGGGCTTCGCGATAACACGGAGCGTCGCTGTCACACGTCAACAAATGGTTATCTCTATCATGGTCGATGAGGGCGCACAGTACAAGGATATTCGAGTACGGTTAATTAGCTGGCATCGGTACATACAAAATAATTCGTTTAGCTTTAATTTTAGTAAAGCGAAGCTCCGAGGGCTGTAAGAGAGTCTATATGATTCCGCAATGCTCTCCTTCACTATACGTATTGTGCGATAGACGTACATATGTTTCAATCTGATTCGGTAGGTAGATTCCTTAACTACGTACCTTACACAGCCCCGTACTGTTACCACTTTTTCTACGTCGTCGTCTGCACCCATCCAGTATGTTTTAGATAACGATGTTTTAACAGATGAACAGGCAGACTTCTACAGTGAAAATGGCTTCTTGATTATACGAAAACTGGTTCCTCAAGAAAAATTGGACAAGTACTGGTAGGCATCCATATAAAATTATTGTTAATTTATAGTAGAACAGTTTTGTTTATAGTGACACTTGGACCGTAAAATACATCACATTGTCATTCTTGTCACCCCTCCCCCTCTTTCTATGTGACTATGTTGAAAGGAATTATATAAAGCGCCCTCAACGACTGATCTAGATCTGTCAATCGAAGTGACATTATGACGTTTCAGTAGTCTGAAAGTTTACTGTCACTGTTTACAAACCTAACACACATATGATTAAGGAGACTTCAGTAATGACAAGGGGGAGGGGGCCGAAGAATGGATGAGGTCATATTTTAAATCATACTTAGCGTTGCGATGTCGTCGCAACAGCAACTTCCTTTATATGTTTAATTTGTTCAAGCCAGTCTACACAAGTTCAGCATACAGCATGGTTACAATATTATTACAGGCAATGCTTTGAGAGGGTCTGCAGGGAAAAAGATCTACCACAAGACATGCAACTTATGAAAGATATCGCCCTAACGAAAGCAAAATATACTGGAGAAATACCCGTATCTAGGATCCAATATCTCCATAATTTTCCAGACTTAATGGAATACAGCCGCCTCCCCGAGGTAGGATTCTCTATTATAATATTAATGTCTCAAGAACATGAATATATATATGCAAAAAAGATCTACATAAACATATTTATAAGCACACAACAAGTCAGTCAGTACGGACCATACACAGAAAGCTAATAAATCCTGCAGCTGCAGAGATCGCAAGCAGTGTCCACTCAACGGCAACTGCCTATCAACCAACGTAATATACAGGGCACAAGTCACACCAGATAAGAACAACACAAAACTATATACTTTGGGCTATTAAACAGAGAACACATTTACGCAACGATTCTCAAACCACAAACACACATTTACTCATAAGGAGCTACAGTACAGCACAGAGCTATCCAAACAAGTTTGGAATTTGAAGGAAAGGAACCAACCATATAATATCAAGTGGAATATCATCACCCAAGTGGCTGCTTATACAAGTGAGACGAAACGTTGTAACCTCTGTTTAACTGAGAAACTTTGCATAATCAATGCTGAAAAGAATACATTACTGAACAAAAAATCTGAACTGGTCTCGAAATGTCGCCATGAAGGCAAATACTCGCTCGCCAACTATAGAAGCAAACCCCCGTAAGGAATAGTTTAGTCCGACAATCTTGTTACGCAATATACAACATTAAGTGTATGTATCGATTTTAACAATCCCAGTTGTCTGATGATCGCTCGAAGCGTGAAACTCTGAGTTACGACTTTATATTACATCCTTATTCTTTTGAATTAAATTAAGTATATATATATATATATATATATATATATATATATATATATATATATATATATATATATATATATATATATATATATATATATATATATATATATATATATATACACACACACGCACACACATGTATATATATATAAATAAGCTATACATCTATGCCATGCCAGTTCTTACTGTTTCCTATTGTTATAGATTTGTCTGTCTGTCTGTCTGTCTGTCTGTCTGTCTGCCTGTATGTCTGTCTGTCTGTCTGTCTGTCTGTCTGTATGTCTGTCTATCTAATATAGAATATATCTATCTGTCTGTCGCTATCTATCTATATATCTATCTGTCTGATTTCTGTCTGTCTCTCTCATCGATATGGTAAAAATAGTGTGTTACCGATTTTCATACTTTAAAGTAATATTTTTTGTGTTTTTTATATTGTTTTATGTGTAATAGATTTTACGATATGTGAAATGCTTCACTGGACCAAACATCCTTGCTATACACACCATGCTAATTAACAAACCAACAGACTCAGGTATGATGTGTAAATGAGAAGTATTATATGTAAATTGTCATAGTGAATGGAAAACACTATCACCACATTTGTACTGCTGCACTACTTTATCGCTTTAAGTGTGAATGTCTCTGACATATTCATATAGAGTATAGTCCATACGTTTGAAAGTGCAATGTCTTGTGTGTGTGTGTGTGTGTGTGTGTGTATATATATATATATATATATATATATATATATATATATATATATATATATATATATATATATATATATATATATATATATATTGAAATGTTGATGCATGTATGTATGTATGTATGTATGTATGTATGTATGCATGCGCATGTATGTATGTATGTATGTATGTATGTATGTATGTATGTATGTATGTATGTATGTATGTATGTATGTATGTATGTATGATATTTTCCATACCATATTTAGCATACATGTAGTTGTTTCGAAGCTAGTTATTGAACAACTGACAGCAAACTCTTGATGACAAAAACCATTTATTTATTGATGCAAAACTTGACAGTAAATTGCAAAATAGATTATGTGTCTGAAGTATTAAAAGTAGAAACGTAATAGGTGAGAAATATTACGAGTGTACTGATATGGCAACGCCTTCTTTTAACTGTAATCATTTTTATCACTGCTAGGTACGAAGAGTTCACGTCACCCAATGCACCAGGATCTGTACTATTTCCCATACCGTCCAGCAGAGAGAATTGTCGCTACCTGGACGGCCATGGAAAAAATAGATGTTGAGAATGGTTGTCTTTCTGTATATCCTGGGAGTCATAACAGAGAACTCATGGACCATGATTACCCTCAGTGGGAGGTGCATTATACTACATTCATATCAATTTACCAATAACTATCAATTCATATCGATAGATAGATAGATACTTCAATGGAGTGTAAACCATTTTCCTAGTCCTTTTGAAATAATGAAAGAAATTTGAGAGTTCATCGTCTTGTCTTTAAGCAAATCAACAATTTTTTTTTCCACCGAGTTGACACAGTATTTGGCAGCCATATTGGTGTATGAAATGGCTTGATTCCTGTATCATTTTGTCATCAATTTCAAATATTTGTACTGTGACACGAACTGAAAATAGGTTGAAAGTAAACTAAATTAAATTAGATTATATATTTTTACTACACCCGATCAAACTCCAAAAGGCATGTCTTTACTAAGACAATTTTACATTGCAGGGTGGTGTCAATAGTTTGTATTTGGGTGTAGTGGACTATTCTTCGGATCAGCCAAGGTTACGAGTTGAAATGGAAGCTGGAGACACGTTGTTGTTCCATCCTCTTCTTATCCATGGATCAGGAATTAACAGAAGTACACGAACTAGAAAGGTATGGATTGGAACATTTACCTCATATGTAACAGACCATGTTCTATCACCTGGAAGTCTGCAATGTCTCTAAATGATGCTATGGTTATTAGGAATTCTGTTTTGATCGTCATGTAGCTATTTGTCTTGTAGAAATTTAACTTTTTGAGGCTTAATACTAATAATAGGTATTCCTTACTGTATTACGACAGCAAATCATTTTTAGCACAATTGAACCTAAGTTCAGTAGTGCTATAGGCATCGTCCGGCGTCTGTGTGTGTGTGTGTGTGTGTGTGTGTATGTGTATGTGTGTGTAAACGACTTAAAGTCAAAAACCGCAACTTCGATTGGCTTGATATTTGGTGGGGACATTACTTATGGTGTTCTAATGAAAGATTGATCAAATCAAAATGATCTTACCACCGGTTTGTGATTTGGGTCAAAAAATATGATTTTTGGTAAAAAAAAAAAACTTAAACTCAGAAACTACTGGGCAGATTGGCGCGAAATTTGGTGGAAACGTTCTTAAGGGGGTATTTGTTCATGACATGATGATTCCATCAGTAATATGCAAATTAAGGCTAAAAATGTGTCTTTTTGGTCAAAAGTCAATACTCCCAAAACTACCGAGCAGATTGGGCTGAAATTGAATGGGAATGCATCTAGTGATGTATAGATGTGAAGAAATACTAAGGATACAATGTCATGAGTGATATGGAAATAAGGTGTAAAAATGTTAATTTTTGGTTAAAAACTTGTATCTAACAAAGTACTTGGTCAATAACACTGAAACTTGGTGAGGTGTTCCTAGAAGTGTTATTATGCAGATTTTCTTCAAAATACTTTGACACAATTTGCCCTAGCAACCATGACCATGCCCTTAGCAACAACCAATTGGCAGTATATTTTGGTCAAATGACAACATCATCTGGTAGGCAAGTGAGTAAACATTCAAAAAATGTATGCAAATATCCCTAGCAACCATGACAATGCCCATAACAACAACCAAATAATCACATATATTGCAAAGATAACAGGAATAGAAAGACAAATGAATAAACATTCAAAAAATATATGCAAATGTACCTAGCAACAGGACCACACCCATAGCAACAGCCAAATAATCACATATATTGTGAAGATAACCAGAAGGATTAATAGACAATTGAATAAACATTCAAAAAATGTATGTAAATTTGCCTAGCAACAAGACCACGCCCATAGCAACAACCAAATAATCATGTATATTGCAAAGATAACAACAGGAATAGACAGACAAATGAATAAACATTTAAAAGTGTATGCAAATATGTCTAATATATCATTTTCTCTGATTGCCGCCTCCATTCAAAGCACAAAGAAAAGCTTGGTGTATCTTAGGTCATGTAGCTAGAAAGCCCCTGATTTTATCACTTAGAAACAATTGAATTGCCACTATTATTGTCAAAAATGAATTTAGGATGCTACAAACCTTCTTTAGGAAAATTGTTGCCGTACATTCTGCAATGAGTCCTTTCTGGAAAAAAAAGAGTACTGGTCGAATTTGCCTTCGAAGCAGAATACATTCGATGACACCATTATAGACGATTTTTTAATTGGAACGTCACCCCTTTTATCTACCTTTTGGTTATGGCAAGCTATGAGGAACTTCAGTGTTAAGTTAGTATGGAACACATCTGAAATTACGCCAATTACTATTGACACGTCTTTCATCTCAAAAGTCTGGGTGATTTGCGCGAGTAAACGAAATGTGAATTTGTGTTTTCAGTGTATCTCAAGTCACTTTGCCAGTGTAGACTGCAATGTGCTAGATGAATGGGAACCGATACAGGGGAATTATGTCAAAGCAGTTGCTAAAGTAGTGGCTAGAAAGTTTAAGAAGAAAGGTCTGGAATGGCCTACAGACTATGACCCTGTGAAGGTAAGTGACAGAGAACCATATGCATATTGGAACAGTGAATAAATCCTTTCTGTTAAACAAATAATTACATTGGAGCAGAATTTGGTGAAAATCACTATTTTGTTTGCAAAAATCACTATTTAGTATGCAAACATATAAACATATATAAACATATTAATTTTGAGGTGTCTTCATGGAAACATATTCCAAATTCAGAATGTTATTGCTTTGACATTTATTTAAGATGGGTCTGTGCATAGACATATGTAAATGTTGTATACATATTGCAATAAAACACCTGTATCTGTTTTGGTGTCTATATCTTATGACATTTTAGCTACAATCAAAACTAATGCCTTGCTGTTGAATTCAACTCTTGTGAGGGGAAGTTACACGTTACTATTTTTTCTAAAGCAAAGCAAAATACAGCACAGCAAAGCAAAGCACAGCACAGCAAAGCAAAGCAAAACAAAGCAAAGCAAACCAAACCATAGCACAGCACAGCACAGTACGTGTGCGGCAAAGTAAAACAGCACAGCACAACACATCACAGCACGGAACAGCACATCACATCACAGCACATCACAGCACAGCACAGCAAACCACAGCACAGTACAGCACAGCATGGCAAAGCTAAGTAAACCAGAAAAAAAGTTCGACTGTGCATTGATATATGAGGATCAATGGAAGATATCACAAATACAATATTTACAAACTAATCCCGATGTATCTAACAAGTCGATTTATTTGACATTCTAGAACAAATATGTTGTATTTGAATTATACTAATGAGAAAAGAACTGCTCAAGTGTGAATAAAAGACTTTTTTTTTCATATTTTTCATATTACAGCAACAATGGCTTGACAGAGCTCGATTGGTTCATGGTAATCGAAGGAATTGAAGAAGTCATGAAGGGAGAAATGTATATTGAAAGTTATTTCTGTTGAAGAGAAGTAAACAAAATCGTTATATACAGCAGAGACAGACATTTAGAGGTTATTTCCCAATATTTTTCTTTGTTCAGCCAAGGAAAATACAAGTGTTCTAATGGGTCTTTGTCACTACGAGTCGATAGACGAGTAGTGACATCCCCTAGGTCATGAGTATTTTCTGGCTGAATGAAGAAAAATATTGGAGAATAACATAATTATACCAGCACCAATAATATCAAAGAAAAAATAGGGAAAGTAATGGTAATTTTGAACGTTTTGACTCATATTTCAAACACAGCAGAACCAATGATGACATGGGACATCGTGACATAGATGTGTGTTGTTGTGATGTAGGCATGCGGTCTTGACATAGAAATATCAATATATTCCATATTTTTTCGTTTAAATGGCTCGTGCATGGTGTAATAGATAGTTAAACAAGTACTGCAATCTCGTATTATCGTCATTTACATTTGAGACTTTGATATACACTTTGAAATAAATTTGACTAGGTCAGTGATCAATTACAATCAAGCTATTGTTTGAGTAAAACTACATTGGCCGTTATTAGTCACGGATTATTTTGGAAAATCTTTAAAATTCTTACTGTCTTATTGAAAGATTCTCGCTGTAAAGCTAAAAAATTCATAGACATAATATTGTATCAAAATAAACCATAATTTGGTAGTATGGAAATATTAGGTACAAACAATCAGGGTCAGATATTAATGCTCATATTATTAAGATATTCCTTTCCACATCTATGAACTAGATGATGTAAGAAAAGCAATATATTGTTTTAATTAAGGAAAACACCTTGCTGGTCGATTGTTTTCTGTTGAATTGTCATATACATGTATATATACATTCTATTTGTTATCTTGATTGGTCGTACGTGGAAGTGTCATGCTTTCAATGTTGAATATATATAAAGGATGCCAGTTTTGAATTATACATTGGTGAGACTGTAATACGTAATGTAATTAATAAGCCAAGCCTAGCACTCGCTCCGTGCAGTCTATTACACTGTATGTTGGTTCTTCACCCTGTGATTAATAGCTTGTCTACTGGCTGGATCTGCCAATATGCTGGGATGTATGCAGAACGTAATTTTGAGGAGTTACAGATGCAATCATTAGTCATATTCAGTAGACTACCTCAATCACATCAGATATACCCATATGGATATTGGATTTCATTGCACATACATGCAGATGAAACCAACACGCACGTAGGTTTGTTGTTTTCATTAATTATATGTTGTTTAAGACCAAAAGTGATGTTTTTTAACAGAATAGCCCCCCCACAAAGTAATCGTGGTTAGGGTGTTTAGCTGCTCTTATATGCCCTCCCACTGGTGAATGTCTACCCTCTCTTCCACTGGGTTTCAACTTGCCCTCCAGCCAACTGCCCACCCAATATTGTGAATGATTTACCATTCCCCACCAGGAAAACGTTTGTGTTCTCTACATTTTCCACGATACCTACAATTCATTTTAGCATACTCAATGTGCATTACCTTAGAGACATCATGTCCTCCACCCCCAATGTATCAAAATCAGGACTTTCCCGCCTTGTAATATGCCATACTTCAGTGTTGAATTCGAAGTAACCTCAACTTGCAATAATAGGAAAGAATATATTCCTATTCATTATTTGGCCTTACCCTCTCGTATCAAACAGTACACAATAACGACTTCAAATCGGGCTTTCAGGCGGCGTCCTTGAATCTTTGTACAAACTACCTTTATAACGAGTATGTCATTATACTGTCACAGTGATAACAGCACCTCTATATAAGGGGTAAACCATTTCATTAGGGGGGGGGGGGGTTGAGGATTTGGACCCAACATTTTTTTGACCACTATGACATCATTTTTTTTGAGAGCAGCTAGACAGCAATTCTTTTTTGCCAAGTAGGAGTACAGCATTTAAAAAAAACCCAAATATATGCTTTAAATTTGACTTTTCGCCGCGTCGTGTCTCGTCGTGTAACTTTATATTTTTGAAATTGAATTTCATTCAAAAGTAAAGAGGTTACAGTAAATGCAGCATTAATATTCCCTAAGTGGCTAGTACAATTGGAAAGAAGGCAGTAAAAGTTGAATACAAGTTTGAGGGAGCCAAGTGGGGGTGGCCACGGGAGGGGGGTTGCCCTCCCCTCTGATATTCATGGGCTAAAAGAGTGCTTTCTGGTGCTATTTTGATATGTTGAGGTAGTAATATAATAATATGAGTAAAAAAATTGAATCAAAATAGAAGGGAGCTGTGTGGGGGTGGGTACCCCTAGAAAGATTTGAAAATTAAGGACTAAGAAGTGCTATCTGGTGTTACTTTAAGAGGTCAAGGTGATAACAATACCTTTTCCTAATCACAATTGAAATTTGAACCTATGAAAAAGTATACTGTTACATGCCATACCATTTAAAATTATTTTATTATGAAAAATTACAGGATGCATTCAAGGGTACTCTAAAGTGATTTGACTTGATGGTAGTGTTTCGGTTTGTTTCAGCACTTGCCACCGTTGACAAGAAACTTTAAATGTTTAGGTGCCGCTGCCGTAGTCCACATTTACATGGGAATTTTACATTTGGAAATAGAATTGTCTTGAGTTGTTCAGCCTATTTTTGTCCCTACTTTTGGATGGCGACAATTATTTTGTTCGAAAATCCCCCACGCACACATCCGAAATGTGGGTGAGAGAGAGAGAGAGAGAGAGAGAGAGAGAGAGAGAGAGAGAGAGAGAGAGAGAGAGAGAGAGAGAGAGAGAGAGAGAGAGAGAGAGAGAGAGAGAGAGAGAGAGAGAGGGAGGGAGGGAGGGAGGGAGGGAGGGAGGGTTGGAGGGGGTGGAGAGAGAGAGAGAGAGAGAGAGAGAGAGAGAGAGAGAGAGAGAGAGAGAGAGAGAGAGAGAGAGAGAGAGAGAGAATAAATTTACTAGGGAGTCTTCTTTGGCTCTTGTCAGTTGGTAGATAGATTTTATATTATAGTATACAGGGGCACATAGATAGATGTTCACTATATATTGTCCATTTTATTTCGTATATAAGAAAATATCTTGGCTTAGAAGAATGGTCTCTGTCGAAAGAACAATATACTTTAGCTTTGTCTTGAAGTTAATATAACAGATTAGAATTTAGTTTACTTTATATAAAAAGGTAAAAAATGTGATAGTTTAAATGGTGTTTTCAGTTTATCAAGATTAGTGCTGACGTTGTTAAATATGAGTATCCTAGGGGGTCTATGAATTTAAGCCACCTCTAAAAATAGGTAACTTGACAACATTACTTATTATCCTAGGGGGTCTATGGATTTCAACCATCTCTAAAAGTACAACCTCCGACTGAACAGTTATTGAAATCCAACTAAACCAGTAAAATGGCTGCAGGGATATCGCTGCGACATTTAAGTAACATTTTTGTGAAAGGTTCTGGAAAGGTTCCCGTTCTGAATGGTCATGGTTTCATGAAGGTCCGAAGATTTCCGAGCCCAACGGAAGTCCAAACTGTATCCTTGTAAGTTTTGGGAAGAATTTTGGCATTGGTAACTATTTGTTTTTGTTCTTGTTAATTTGTATGTATGGCTGCTAGGTTTAAAAAGAAGAGAGGCGATTCATGTGCCCACGATTCAGTAACACCACAGGCTATGGTGTATTATACACTGATGTGAAGACATTGACGCGTTTGTGTCAGATAAACAAGGCAAATCTACATTGTATTTAAATACCTTGAAGTTGTTCATTGGACCATGAAGTCATGATTGTCGTTATTTACTTTCACTCTACTAAACACCTTCCTATTTCGTTTATTTTACGTTCATAATTTGCGATTTGATTCGATTATCTGTTACCTTTCACTTCACCATTTGTACTTTCTAGAGAGTCATTTGAAAGTAACATTTCCCAAAAAATGACATTTTGAATCAATTTTCAGTTTAAAAGGAAGATACGAGCAATGTAGCATTGTCGCTGTTAAGAAAAAATTGGAAACATTTTGGATATACGTGCTCTGCTGGTGAAATTATTTGACATGATTTAATTAAATAATAAAACGAGGGCAATATCACAATGTAGTGCCTGCACAAGGGTTTGCATTCGTCGAGGGCATTATCAAAATTTTGGTAAAGCGTGCCAGCCCGAGGGTAGGCATTAAATTGTGATATTTCCTGAGCGCGTGTGTTATTAATTTTATTACACCGTCCACTCATCATATGTCCAATCATTCACATAGCTACTCTTCATTCATCATTATTGGTCATCGATAGAAAAGTTTCCCTTTCAAGGTGCATTTCCAAATTGTACTTGCAGTTAAGCATCGAATACGGACATGGCATGCATTATTTGTAGGAGCTCGTGTGCCCCACAGCTAATCTGTAATTGTATTTATTCAAATTTCTGCAAGAATAAGCTTGTGTGACTTACTGTAGTTAGTTTGCCATCTCGAGTGCGTAAAACTGGAAAACATGCGCAGAATAGATGTGTAATATTGCGCGGGCAATAGTCTATTTAGAGTAGGTCATGTGATTCGATTCTGACTAATGACAGCTTGTGTAAGAAGGTCGAGCTGTAAAAATATTGTTACCAACCACTTTAGTTTAGCTGAATATTTAAGTAAACCCTGAATCAATTAGAACGAGAACGAGCAGATTTTATGAGCTAGCAAGTTAGAGCATGTTTGTTATTGTACCTTGTTAACTTGAGAGATAATACATTTATCAAAAGTGATAAATTGCGATATGAGACTTTCAGCTGACGTACACTGAAAGGTCATGATGTTGAATTCATATTACAGAGCCGTACCTTATTAGATAATGAGTTTGACAATGAGAGTAACGAGCTTATTTGGGGATAACTTGTAAGGGGAGTTCAGGAGAGACAGTAGACAGAGTCGTGCGGGTTAAGGTTACCTTGATGCTGTTTAGACGTTAAGAAAAGGTGCCAAGTATGGGACAAGGACAAAACAGGCTTCGGTTGAGCTTTGGAGAAGAAAGCGATCTCAATGGTAAGTCATTTTGGAACGACAGAAAGTCAGACTATTAGATTACTCCTGCCCGAGCTCTTCTTGAGAATAATTTTCAACAAGCTTATTCAACAAGCTTTGTAATTGTTCTTTCTTTTTGGTTATGAAATTAAAAAAAAAAAATTATAAAAACAAACAAAACAAAACAAGCTTATTAAATATTCAGGTCTTTCTTGAGTTTCCCCCCCAGAACTGTCCGATAGAAGATCCCGTTTAACGAAACAGTCCGGACATTGAACATAATAAAGTACAGGAAGTTTGCTGTAAATATGATAAGTGAGCCCATATTGTCTAGCAACACTGTGTACACGTAACCTTGCCATCGGTTAAGATACAACACATCCGGGGTACTTGCCGGGCAGTTGAAGCTTGAATTGCCCAAGTACAGCACATAAGAATTGTTTTACCTCGTCTAAATAACTATGTTTACAAGATGTCAAAAATCTAGGATTCAAATCGGATGAAATCATAAGTACAAACTATGTATAACAATTTTTCATGTAAGACGCATGCCCATAAATGAATGTCGACAGGCATTGTGGAAAGAAATGAATACTACAAAAATGTTATCTTTAATTACGTCGGGCATGTGACCATCAGACCTCCAGGCTCATGTTGAAAAGTACCATGGGGTTATTGCCCGACACCACCTCAGGGATCTTTCCTTTATCCGTATCACCATTAACGCCATCTACGCAGTAACACGAATCAGACAGAGAAATGGGCTGATTTTAGAGTGTATCGGGATCTCGACCACACTCCACATCCAAATAACCGCGTAAAGCATGTACAATAAAAGAGGAAATCACCTCCACTGACGTCATTTCAACTTGTTATCACGATTCCTTAACTACATATACATAGCCCCGTACTGTTACCACCTCTTCTACGTCGTCGTCACGGTCTGCACCCATCCAGTATGTTTTAGATAACGATGTTTTAACAGATGAACAGGCAGACTTCTACAGTGAAAATGGTTTCTTGATTATACCAAAACTGGTTCCTCAAGAAAAATTGGACAAATATCGGTAGGTATTACTGTGACATTTGCTCGCCCGGGGGCTCCAACACGTTTTCTTCCCACTTTGAGTGAGGATGAGCGCATATTGTCTACATCTGGTATATCTATATAAAGAACGGTGTCTTCTATATTAAAGTCAACAAGGAAGTTTTATAAAGCGACGGTACGCTGGACCGGCGGAGTGATTGTCCCACTAACAACTCAAAAACTATCTTTCGCCATTTCAAAGCAAAGCATGCAATGATGTCGGGGTCATTCATTGGTTAAGTGGATGCTATCATCATGTTGCGCTGTATTGTAAGGGTTTTCAAATCTTTTTGAAACATTTCATTGTTACCATACTTTGTTTTTAGATGTAATTTTGAACCATTTGATCTAGTAAGCTAGTGGATGATCGTAAATATGGTATACGTATCAACTTGTTTGAGTTCAGCACAAAACTAAAGTTAATGAAAATGTAATTTTGTTAATAAAAAGCAACGTTACACCAAACGTTTAACAGAAGAAAAGATTATTCGCGCCAAAACTAAGGTGAAAGATACTTATTGAATGATTTTAAGTCTGATTCTGATTCACATTTGTTTCGCGAAATGTTTGCACTTTGCATACAAATATATGATTACGTACTACATTGTAATTGCAGGCAATGTTTTGAACGGATTTGCATGGAAAAAAATCCCTCGCCCGAACTGGAAATTCTACGAGATGTTTCTCTGGCGAAGAGTAACTTTGTTGGAGTGAAACCTGTGACGCGGTTGGCATATTTCCATGACATTCCGGAATTAATGGAATACTGTAAGCTTCCCGAGGTAGGCATCAGGCCTTTTTCAGTATGTATCATGTATATGTTCAATTCTTTCGGAGATCAATTATAGTACCTTCTAGGCACTCGTGAGAACGGGAAAACCCAATTCAAGAACTGAGCCCAAGAGCTCATCCAAATGCGTCCAGCCTAACAACACAGTCCAGGTTTTAGAATATGCCAAAAGGATAACGTTATAGAGCTCAAGCACAAATTTCTATGGAAACCTGCAAAAGTTAATTGAATATGGAAATTGGACTTCAAACAAAACCCCTAGTGGTCAAACTAGACAATCTTTTGTCTTTCTGCTGACCGGAATATGCTATTTATTTGTCATTCAACAAATCTTTCTCTTGCAGGTTTTGAAATATGTGGAGTGTTTTACTGGACCAGACATCATGAGTTTCCACACCATGATAATCAATAAACCACAAGATCCAGGTAGGTTTGTCTTGCATCAAGTGTGAAAAATATCAATTTTCAATGTGAAATTGATGGTTCCGGCATAGTGACTTAAAACAAATCTAGCGGTCATGCAGTCAGATCTTGAGGTCCTGTTATATTTTAATGACAATTTTTGTACTTTAACTTGTACCCTGTGTAACAGAATGCGAATACATGTACCTGTAAGTGTTAGTTAAGAGCTCTGGTAATCAATATGCAGGTAGCTCAGCGTTTGGTCGTTATGGTCTCCTAGTGTCTTGAATTCGTCACCCAGCTGACTAGCCTTTGATAATAATTTGTGAAGAACGATCGGATTTACTCATTCCTGTTGCATCATAGTTATTAATATTACTTTCCGATCAATTAAACGGAAACTTGGCTGATTACTCTAAAAATCATGCCCATACAACACTTGTCAAGAATGCATTAATTTATCAATAGACCATCAACATCCAGACTATCCAAATGATGAGAACGCCTTACTTTTCAAAATTAGTTTCATACCATGTCGCCTATATCTTAATCATTTGAACGTTAATATTACAGGTACAAAGTCATCACGGCATCCAATGCATCAGGACTTGTATTATTTTCCTTTCCGTCCCGCTGAGAGATTGGTGGCTTCCTGGACAGCCATGGAGAAAATAGATACCCAGAATGGTTGTCTGGCAGTTTTGCCCGGTACACATAAAGAGCGACTTAGGGAGCACGTCTTCCCTAACTGGGAGGTTAATAATACATTTCTACTTTATCATATAATCTATAACGTTACATTTGAATACTCTTACACATTCTCTTATATATTAATTTATCTTATTTCTCCTCGATAACTCCTATAAAGTAGGATGGTATTTATTTCCAACAAGGTCGAGACTAAAGAGGGTCACATGTACACCATACACAAAACGTATGTAAAACACACACATAACCGCAGTAAACGAAAGGATTAATATATTTAGACTTCCTAACAAGGTGTATTGTAAGAAAAGTTAAAACTGATTCTCCACTCTTTAAGAATCTCTAGCACAAAATCTTCAGAGAATATAAAGACTACCAAGTCTTTCATTCAGAAGGGATATCATCACGGAGTCGAGTTTATACTGAAGCAGATGTAAGGGTAAAAACCAGGGACTATTTCTGAGATACGAGAGCAGACATGTCTGACAAGCAGTCATCGGAGATGACTCAGTCCCCCCCCACCCGCAATGGATGTTTACAGAGAATTGCCACCAGTCATGTTAGTGTGATGTATTAGATTGTATGAAATATAGCGCCAATGGCGTTGTAGCACAACTGTATAATTGAGTGAATATTTGCACACATTTTTGAATGTTTATTTATTTGTGTATTAATCCCTGTTGTTATCTTTACAATTAGGTGATCATTTGGCTGTTGCTATGGATGTGGCCTTGTTGCTAGGCACATTTACATACATTTTTTGAATGTTTATTCAATTGTCTATTAATACATATCGTTATCTTTGCAATATAACTGATCATTTGGCTGTTGCTATTAGCATGGTGCTGTTGCTAGGCACATTTATATACATTTCTGGAATGTTTATTCAATTGTCTATTAACCACTTGTTATCTTTGCAATATGTGTGATCATTTGGCTGTTGCTATGGGCATTGTCTTGTTGCTAGGTACATTTGCATAACTTTTTTGAATGTTTGTTCACTTGTCTAAAACTCCGTGTTGTTATCTTTGTGAAATACACCGTTTGGCTGTTGTTATGGGCGTGGTCATTGTTGCTAGGGCCAAAATGTTTTACAGAAAATCTGCAGAATAACACTCCTAATAACATCTCACCAAGTTTTAGTCTTTGACAAAGTACTTTCTGAGATTTACGTTTTTGACCAAAATTCACATTTTTTACACCTAATTTGCATATAACTCATGGGATCATTATATGATTGATATTTCTTCATCTATACATCCCCAGATGCATCTCCATTGAATTTCAGTCCAATCTCCTCAGTAGATTTGGAATTAAAGACGTTTGACCAAAAATACACATTTTTAGCCCTAATTTGCATATCACTAATGGAATCATCATGTCATGAACAAATCAAAATTAACATGCCCCTAAGAACATTCCCACAAATTTCAGACCAATCTGCCCTGTAGTTTTGGAGTTTAAGTTTTTTGATCAAAAATCACATCGCTTGACCCAAAATGCAGATATCTGTAGCATGAATGAACCTGTTTTAATCATAGACAGTGTCTATGATTTAATTCAGCTGTGCTAAAAACACCATTTTCAAGCAACCTCAAACAGAGGTAAATCTTGATGCCATTGACATTGAGATGTGAAGTAGCCCATAAAAATTAACTGCATCAATAAAACAAGAACATTTCTTTTCTAGCGGCGTTAAAGCATTTTCACACACCACAAAGTACATTTTTTGACCCAAAACCAAACATACCAACCGTACGTACAAACATTTTGTATAGAAACTAGAAACTTTTTATCAAATGATTCTAATAGCAATATATACCGCTAATTACGATGTATTGTCTTTCTAGGGAGGAGTCAATAGCATGTACCTAGGTATTTTGGGTTACTCTCCTCACCACCATAGGGTTCACCTGATAATGGAAGCTGGAGATACAGTTTTCTTACATCCAAGAGTTATCCATGGATCTGGAATGAACAAAAGTACCAGAACCCGAAAGGTATGCATATTTCTCAAAAAATGTGACCACCAGAACAATAGTGAAATATAGAAAATATATTTCCCACAGACAAGGTCGCATACAAACTACCCACCGAGTAGATTAAGCGTAGCTCAATGTGATTACAATCTGATGTGGTGAATACGGTTCCATTTCTTTATTTACCGCAGTTTACTGTCGTTTTTTTTCCAATTTGTTTGTTCCTGGAGTGATCATCACTGATTGTACGTATAATAGAGTAATACACAAATGTAGTGATTATGCTTTCCCAATGCAATTTTTATTCAATTCATGACCTCGAAATGAAAATAATTTTTTACAATCTGACATTTTGACAGTGCATTTCGAGTCACTTTGCCAGCTCCGATTGTTATGTCTTGGATGAATGGGAACCGATACAGGAGAATTATGTCCAAGCATCCGCTAAAGTATTGGCTAGAAAGTTTAAGAAGAGAGGACTAGAATGGCCTACAGATTATGACCCTGTCAAGGTTAGTGACACAAACAATGATGGGCGTATATTTAATTACAATTGTGTTTTTTTTCCTGGGGTTATGCCCAACTGACGGATTATTCATGACAGGTTACATTGATTGTTAACATGAAGAAAAAACCCACAACATATTCTGAATACTGCCATACCTCTAATCTTTGGACAATATTCCATTCCATGCAGCTATTACATAACAGATATGCACACAACTAAAATGAACATATTTGAATTTTACAGTCACGGAATAATTTAGAAGAATTCAGTAAAAGAGAGCTTGACGGTCCAGAACGTCATGTCGTTCTTCGGTTGTGTTCGGTAACATTCGGAAGCGCAGACCAAGTTCTTTGACAAGACCATGCCCATCCGGTCTAAAAGAAAACGATAGAATAACTTATAATCGCG
Source organism: Glandiceps talaboti (assembly GCF_964340395.1). Lineage (NCBI taxonomy): Eukaryota > Metazoa > Hemichordata > Enteropneusta > Spengelidae > Glandiceps > Glandiceps talaboti. Next base: position 29,151,432 of record NC_135549.1, read on the forward strand.
AATATGATATTCCACCATATTTACTTTTTAGCGATTATTTAAAAAAGAACGTCAATCTCAAATACCAATTGAAGTGTGTATGTTTGTTTTACTTGTTTCAATTTGCAGCAAGAATGGAAGGACAGGTCTCGGGTTGTTCAAGGAAAGCCTGCTACTTGGTAACTACGGTTACAGCGGGAAGAAGGCTCAGACATCATATAGCTGACAAGGTTCCCTCTGAATAGAGTAGATATTGCTAATTCCAACACAATGTGCAGCCACCAATGAAGAATTACTGCTTACACCTTTCAATAATCTATATAAAAAAAATTTCATGTTGATTGTTGCTGATCATGTGACTTGTATTCAAATTTTAGTAACAAATCCTAATAAAAGAGTGATAGAGTTGGCGATATTTTCGTTGTAATCAAGATGGACGGGCATTGGGGATGTTTTTTGAAATTGTCTTTATGCTGCATAGTAGTCAGTGGATTGGGGTTCCATTTTGTGGTCAGGTTCTTTCACTGTATGTCTAGTGTATACGTACGTACATGTATGAGCTCCTGTAATTACCAGAGGATTACAATGGCGGCTACCTACAACCATGGATACTTTAGCGAATGCTTTGACCTAATACATCCATGCTACAACCAAAGTGACTCCATACCAAATACCATGTGCAACTTTAAGATTTGAATTCAACAAAATTTATACTACCACACAGAAATTTATTTTTGTAATGAGAAATGGGTGAAATAATTAACTCACCAACGCAGACTAAATGGCAGTATGACTTGGACTTATTACCTTTCCATATACTCATCATAAACCTTATTTGGAATAATGGAATACAGGACTTGTGGAATACTATGCATACTAGGAAGAGGCTTGATCTTAGATTTGGTTCTGTCAGGGTTGCTGAAAAACACAGGCTTAATTAGTAATTTTCAAGACTGCGCAGTGAAATTTCGACAGAAAGCTACAGTTTTGTGAAAGAAAACATAGCCGGGAAGGGACTTCTCGATAAGATCGAGTCAGTAATGTTGCACTGATGATGAACACATAGATTCTGGGATCATATTCAGAAAGCTAGGACCACAGCATATAAATTGAACCCCAGTGGTTATTCATGATAATAATGGTCAGATAATATCATAACTAGGCAAAGCAAATAAGCTCCAGGGTAGATTCATTTGTAGTGACCGGCTGCCTCACGATAATATTGTTGATAGCGCCCTCTAGATCTGCATGGAGAATTCGCATAGTATGTAGAACGCGCATGCGTAGTCATTGCGTCACAATGCATCCTTGGGTAAAACCACTAAAAACATCGCATGGAGCGCATGGTACATTGTATATAGAACACGCGTGCGTACTAGTCATTCAGCCGCTGCGTGCGAGCTATCAAGAGGCAAGGCTAAAGTGCTTGGTGGTCGGAAAAGGGATTTCTCTTGTTTCTACAATAATCCGGATGGGGATTTTCATAAAAAGATTTCTTAAATCAGATTATACATAAAATAGGAATACTTCCACTTAGGATCTGAGTCGAAACTAGGTCATTTTAGGGGTGAGGGGTTACAACCTTATCGATGTGTGTGATGTAACACAGATTGAATTATTGAGGACGAATCACACCTTTTTTTTCACTGTCCACTCTATCGTTACTTACGAATGCATTTCTTGAATTTCTGATATCTTACTTGATTCATGTCCACATTTTGCAAACTTTAATGAGTCAGACAAATGGAATTTTATGACCAATCTAGATAAAGTAACTTGTAAATTTACTCAACAACCATACACCAGAAGTTGACAATGTAATCATTTGTACATTTCATCGTAGTACTGTTACTTTTCTTTACTTGTTCTGATTGTGCCCTTTCCATTTTCTCGTTTCTTTACATTGTACTTATTTAATTTCATAGTGGCAAATAAGCTCCCAATTGGCTGCCTGAGTTATTAACCTTGCGTTCTTTTTATTGGTAATTTGTAAATGTATATGAATTTCACATGTCACTGGTATAATAAATAGTCTGTAAGGTACACAGTGAAGATGATTGGTCATGGGTCAATCACTCTCGTTGAGGGCGCAATGATACCACGTATATCTTACAGTCTAGCTAGTCAGCGTTCAGACCGCTAAAGGGAACAGTTCTCACGGTACCGGTGACCGCAATACGTGCGATCTTTCAGGAGATCTGCCTACGCTAGAGCAGTATGTTACATGCTCAACTCGTATCCTTGACCAATGCTATGGAAATATAACAGGAGCTTGAGTTTCTTGAGTTGTACATTACAACTACTCTTTGTTGTTTCTGTAGGTTGTGCCACAGACAACTTGTCCGCTGTGGTTGTACATACCTTGTTTGTTAACGTCATTGACGAGTACGCCAAATAAAAAATGTACGGGTTTCCGGTAACATGACCAACCCTAGTTTAACCCCCCCCCCCCAACCCTTAACATTTTTACATCCAACAAAGGTAAAATGGAGAAGCTTTACTTCTATTTCCGTGCAAATTTTATTGTCAAAGTTGCTTTGGTAAATTCTTTTAAATCCAATTACAGAGAATTCAAGTCTTTCAAAAAATGCAAGTCGAATTTATACAATACAATATAATGTATATTGTATATTGTATATTGTATATTGTATATTGCGTTCATCTACTTCAGGTCTAATTGTCTTCATTTACTCACCTCATTAAAGGTTTTACAGAAATATTGTGACCAAGAAGTATCTCGTCTTTGGGCCCTAGTAGAAGAAATTTCTCGACAAAACAATTGAAAAAAGTACAATAACATTCCGACCGACCTACCCTATATTCTGAAAACATAACTACCTGAACTAGACACTTACATATGAAAACAATATTAAAAATGCACGTACATCACCTATTCTAAAATTGCGCGTAACAACATTTTTTTTGTTAGGCCTTATGGCATTGGTGATTTCATTTATTTTGTTTGTAGCCACATTTTTGCCAGTTTTCGGTAAATTGTTTCAGTGCAATCGCCCTCGTTATTTGAATTTCCGGCATATCTGAGATATTGTCCTGTTGCCCTTGGATGTTGTGAACTGGAATATAGCTGTTGGTTTTGTGTGTGTTTTTTACGTCGAGTATTTTCTCTTTGTCGTACCTTGGACCTTTGAAGATTATTAAGTCCAAGTATACAATGTATGATTTCTTCTTGTGAGCTTTCAAACAACAATTTGAAGTTTGATGTTAGTAGTTTGTTGATGTATGTGACGAAAATATTTAGTTGTTGTTGTTGTTGTTGTTGTAGTAGTAGTAGTAGTAGTAGTAGTAGTAGTAGTAGTAATAGCAGTAGTAGTAGTAGTAGTAGTAGTAGTAGTAGTAGTAGTAGTTGTTGTTGTTGTTGTGTATTATTGAAAAGCATGAACATGTCATCGTGGAAGCGACCCCAGAAGACTAGGGATATCTTTACTGTAGCGATTGAGAACTGTGTTCTCTAGTTCGTGGAATATGATATCTGAAATTTTTAGGGATGCTGGTGAACCCATACTTGCACCACAAGTTTGTTTTTAATAGTTACCATTAAATTCAAAAGTATCACGAGGCTTCCATGAATTTAGTTTGTGGTTTGTTCATTTGGTACTTGTACAATTCTTCCTTGTCTGTGGTATAAACAAGCCTTCCATTATCTAGTCCCGAATGGTTTCTGGATAGTCGAGACTAACTACAAACTGGCATGGTATCTTCGTGGCGTCAATTATAGGACAGTATATGTTTTCTATATATTGTACGGGAAAAACCAAAGTTCTCTAGGTGAGAACATGCCTAACGGGTCAATCATAATGTAGAGTCCAAATTCAAAAATGGGGTAAATGACCAAGTGAAATGGAATGGAAAGAAAGATTTATGATCCTTTTTAAAAAATTTTTTTTTTGTTTTTTTAAAAAAACTTTTTGTGCTGGGAATTCCTCCCAGCGATTTTCTGTTATGCAGACAAATACACACAAACAAACAAACAAACACACACATACATACATACAAATGCTACAGAGATTCATTCGGGTTTGGGACTACGTGACAGGGTTATGTAGCACGCTTTATATCACGTTGCTGTGGAACTGTCAAGGCTTTCCCAGTCAGTCCACAGGCTATCCCAGAGTCACCCAGCACCTGCGGGCTCCGTGTAATTTATGATTGACCTTTTTGTCCTGGGTACTTCTCATAAGTATACCAGCATTCTACTTACATACCTCCTTGATGTAACCATCCTTGTTTCGTCTTGGCAACCTGTATATCTCACTATCGATAAGTGAGTAAAAGAAGGAAGTATAAATAGGCGTGGTATTTATGCCGAGTAGTGACGAATCATTTGTGCACCGTGGACGTATCATCGACTATATATATTTACATGTACTCCGAACTCTCCATATAGAATTTTGTCAACAATTCTGGTGTCTGAAGAGGGTGTTCTTTCGACCTGCTAGTTTACCAGCGAATTACAATGAATGAATTTGTTGTCAGTATTGGTTTATTTAAAGACCTAATGAGTCACGTTGAAGTACATACTGTTAAGCTCACACGTGTGAACGGCGTGGTACATGGAAACACGAGGTCTACGATGCAAATCGTCGTTCCTGAAATTGACTGTTCGATAGTCCATGACGACTCAAATTTACAATGTGAGCAAAATTAAAATGTTTCAATGTTTCAATATAGGTCCTCAGTTTAATTGATGTGTGTTACGTATCATTCCCTGGGAAAATCATGATTTCCATCCGCAGATTGCTATAAATAAACACAGTTGCTTTGGATTTGTGTTGTTGTGTCTTTGATTACTTGATATGTCGGCAGGCAATCTGAAAATGTTTTTTTTTTTTAATACAGGAAAGCGACTCTTAAAATGTATCTAAGCCGTTCATAAAATGTTTAATATTTGTTGGCACTATCAGACAATAGTCTAGTCACGACATCGACTAACATCGTAGAGACATACTGGGATTATAATACCGCTACGGAGACCAAACTTGGCTCGATCAGTATTCACCGTAGTGTACCGCATGCATTTGTTTTGAAATACTTCGCTTGTGGTTGTGTAGATGTGAACTCGTACTCGCACATGTGACACGGTGATGCCTTAGTCTAGAAACGAATACGACGTGAATAGTAATACATGTAGTTTAGTTAAGATTGACTGCTTTCAGAGATGATACCATGGGTTTTGGAAATAGAACAAGTTTAATCAATCATAAAACAGCCTTCACCGAATTTTGAAAAACAAACGTGGAAGGAAAATTGTAGGAAAATCATTTGACCTGAGATCGTGTACACATGTGTACATAATACATCGACGCCGTACTTCTGAAATATGCTAAACTCAGAGTGTTGGCGATACTTCTGCAGTCACCTGATTCTGTCACGATGACAAAAAATTGTCATCCATCAAACGTTTTTTTTTCTTCTTTAAATTTATAACAATTGACAAAAATGCCGACACTCAACGTTTTACAGTCAGGCATTTAAAATACTAAAAATCTTCACGGCAGGCTCTCACACTCCCAGTGTAAGTTACTCGGGAAATTGTCGTCAAACTCCCCAGCAAAATGTCAATTACTCTTACTTAGTTGGTCAAAGTTTGTGGCTGTGTTACTGCTTATTGACGATATGCCCTTTGCTAGTTCCGACTCCAATGCGTCTAAATAAATATGTATGAGTGGGTTTACATAGTTTTATTGGTAAATTCACCTGACGTCCTAGCCCACATAAACACCTTAATGTCAGTGATTGTTTAGCAGGGACTTCCTGGACATTTCCTGTATATTTTGTAAACGATCATGAGTTGTTGAATAGACATTTCTGTTATCATAAGAGGGTTAATTAGTGTGGTAACTAAATAAATACTGGGTAGTACACTATACACATCAGACACATCATCTATACTTTTACTTGTAAGATCGATGCACTGAATACCGTATGGCTTTCTTCGTCGCCAAGCTTTTCTCAATGGTATGGCTATTGGCAGTCGTATGCAGTGCAAATGGGTATCGGTCCTATAAGTTGCGGAGATCTTTAGGAACTCAGCAAAATGAAAATGGTAAGTCCCGAGGTAAGTCCCATATTTGTCGTACTTTTCTTTATGAGGCTCTGTCGTGCTTTTTTTCTTCTATTTTCTGGTTCTGTTCCTCTGTCTCTCGCTGTCTCTTTCATTCTCTTGCTCCATTGCGCTCTATCAATTGTACGTAGCGTTAGTTGTCCTATTTTAAGCTTAAGGTGTGTTTTTTAAACTTTAAAAAAAAAAATTTCGTTCCGGGGTTTGCCGCACCCAACACTAACAATAAAAGTAAAACTGTACAAATTCACATAGACGCCGTCCGGTGAATCTGCATCGCACAAGTTGCGATCTTGTGCGAAATTGAACCATAAATGTCAATAAATCTGACTTTTTTTTTTTAACTTAAACATTACTTCACGACCCCTAAACCGTCAAAAGTACCAACATTTCTCGTAAACGGCAAAAATAGCGAGGCATCGATCGATCGCAAAATTTAATGCGAATTTTGGTTTTTGAGACCACGCTGAAAACATGAGCGAGATCGATCTCGGAGTCGTACCGGTGTACTACTAGTTTCATAATTTTGCGTTACATCGCTAATTTGTAACTTAAACCGTTTTGACATTGTTTTACTTTGAACATTTTTTAGCACACCTGAACTGATAAGGTTCAGTAGTGCTAAAGGAACTGTGGTGCGTGACTAAATTACATGTATTTCTAAATGTCGATTGCTTAAAAACGTATTCATGGTTTGAAATTACGTCAAAAAACGAATCATATCATCTCTAGATAGATTAGGATTACACTTGGACGTCGTTAGTCACGCACCAATATACCTACCAAATATCATGGCAATCGGTCCAGTGGTTTTCGACTTTAAGTTGTTTACACACACAGTGGGTGCGTGACTAACGACGTCCAAGTGAAATCCTAATCTATCCAGAGTCACGCACCTACTGTCTTGCTGCTAGACGTTCGGGCTTTCTTTCGACGCTATAACTATAAGCGAACGAAGTTCGCATGTGAGGGCCTGCCCGAACACTTGCTGCTAGACGTTCGGGCTTTCTTTCGATGCTATAACTATAAGCGAACGAAGTTCGCATGTGAGGGCCTGCCCGAACAGTCTAGCGAATGTCATTTTCCGACCGGACATTCCATTGAGATTACATTGAGCGGTGGGTTGGGCCATCTATGCATATATATACTTTAATATATTCAATAACCTATGACCTCGGGGAATCTCGGCATGCAAGTGTTGACAAACACATTAACGTCATTACTAGTATGGCTTATCGGTTTATGGTAATTGTGAGTTTGATGAGTGTGTAGACGTTGTCATTCACACATTTCAGTTAACGCATTGGTGGTTATTTATACAAGCCCCTCCTTAAGATGAATATGCATGAAAATTTAGCTATTGTCCTCTGTTTGTGCTTGTCGCTAATACGGTTCTCTGATTGGCAGTTATTTATATCCTGATGACATTTGCTAGACCCAGTCCTCGATAGCGTTGTTCGGCTGTGTGTCGTATTTTATCGGAAGAACATCCGAGGGCTAGCTGATAGACTAGCACCTATATAGCCTTGGGTATCTAGTTGGGAAATTGCTCAAATCAAAACGACCAGTTTCACACCACTCCAAATCGGGAGGAAACAATTTCTCCAAAGTCGGAGATTATCCGACCTTATGAACATTAATGAGATAATATGGAAGTCACGATCTTGGCTTGAGGAAGGTTCTACTATGAGTACATTTCTGGCTAGGAAAGGAAAATATGTACAATTAAATTTTCTTACAGTGAATATTACAGAATTCAGAATAATTTGGAAAAGCATTCTTGGGTTGAGTTGAGTTGATTTCGTAAATGACTGCTGAAATCTTTGAGATGATGTTACCCCTCTTTCAATCAAAGTTCACGTTGTGATATGTTAACTAATGTTAATCTGTAAACTTTTAAGGTTCTGGCAGTCTCAAACCTATTAAAACAAGTCATTGAGAATGACATAGTTCCCGCTATGATTGGCTTTAAGGAACTGGCAGTTTATGTTGTCATTTTCAAACCTGGTTAATGTTGTTTGGCCTCATATGGTTGTTTTTAGGGTGAGGATTAGTATGGAATGTGGCCTGTTTCATAGTCATAGTCGTTCCACATGCGTACTCTTCAAGATGACGTCATGGAATAAACCATTCAACATTAAAGGATGGGTCAGTACGGGAGGGGGGGGGGGCATTCCTGTGCTTCTTATCTCAAGTAAAGACGTTGCACTCAACGATGATACAATTAGTTTGATACACAAAAAATTACAATTCGATTTTTTGATATCACTACTCGCAACAACACTTGTGAACCTAAATCAAACAGACTTAGATATGTTGTGTTTGCTCGTTGGACATGAAACATGCCTACTCATGTTGTGTCTCCTCATTGGACATGGGACATGCCTACTCTTCAAGATGATGTCATGGAATAAGCCATTCAACAATAAACGATGGGTCAGGTATGGGGGGGGGGGGGCTGTTCAAGCATGTCTGAGTTATGGCTTTGGACATGAAAACTGCACCAACAAAATGGCTGCCAGACAGCCATATCGGATTGTATAATGACGAAAATGGATATGCACATGTATGTCATAGAACACTGTGCTAGTACCAACTTTGAATGAGATCTGTTCAAGCATGTCTGAGTTATGGCTTTGGACAGGGAAAATTCGCAAACAAAATGGATCATATCATGAAACATTGGATCATATCATGAAACAAATTGGCGTGCATATGTATGCTATAGTATGTTTCCCCTGTACCAAGTTTGTCCAGTCATCTCCAAGAAACAGATGGACAGACGGATGGAAACTAATCCATAAGCCCCCGCCCTGGACTTCGTCCGGCGGGAACTAACAAACATGGGGTGGGATGGGTGCATGCACCTTCACTGTCAGACATCGAATGCCCGACAAAGCATTAGAACTTGCTACATTTAACACATCCATAGAAACAAGTGGTATACAACTTCAAGTGAACTGCTACAGATAGTGAGTTTACTGAGCTCATCCTCATATTCTCATTGTATTTCGTATGAACTGGCTTGTATTTATCGTGACTCTCGTACACTGTGTAGCCGACGCCATCTTTGATGTATATACAGCAACTTGAGGGAACCTTGAAGATGACCTCTTCTAAACTATGCTTGATACTACTGACAGTTGTACTTAAACTGACGTGTGGTATCAGCGAATCATGTACTGACAATGCACCCTTGCCTGCTATACTGTCTGAACATAAACCATCCATTGGCTTAGTAGTAAATTTAAAGAAATGTGTCCATGTAATATCATTCGGGAAAACTTGGCGTCAGGTTAATACAACATAGCCCTTTTAATATTTGCTCTGTCTGGAGACATTCACTCAAATCCTGGTCCATCAACAGTTTATTTGTGTGGATTTTGTGAGCGCAACATTGATTGGTCTGCCCAAGCACTAACCTGTGACCAATGGTTATCAGTCTGGTTTCACAAGAGCTGTCTTGAACTGTGTAGTGACGACTTTCAAAAACATGTAATAGAAGGCTGTAAATGCGTATGGATATGTCCATTGTGACACTTATAATTATAGTCATGACCTATTCCACTCTTATGATTTGGAAACATCTAACATTTACTCTGCACTGAATACATCTCCAATAAAGAACTTGGCGACATCACATCTTAGCTCACCAGGCTCAGTCTTAAACTCCGACTGTGCCAGTAGTCCTGTGACCAGTCTACATAGCAAAGAGAGATGTACAATTAGAAGTAAAAGTAAAAGAACTTTCTCCTCAACAACCTCCAGTTATTCAGACCCTGCATTGCCATCTAAAGGGAACAATTGGCGTTCTCTAATCGTCAACATAAATGGTCTCCGTAGTAAAGCACCACTACTACAAAACCTGGTTGATTATGTCAAACAAGATGTGATAATAGGTTGCGAATCAAACTCTCTAGTAAAGTAGGAAATGATTATGTACAAGCCTTGCAACAAACAGCGGTATATTGTTATCGAGAGAAATTGGAAAAGAACACGGTAAATGGAGACATTTCGAGGTCAATAGAATACTTTCTAAACTTCGAATCGAAAATCTAAAAAGACACAATTTCTCATTATTCATCTGTGCATTAGTGTGTGAAATTTAAAAAATGATATGTCCATATTTGACGAAATTGAAAAGATGATAAATATTTCACCTGTTTGTGAACTCCGCGCTCGTTGTAAACCTATTTTAAGGCCTAATCAGTTCTTGCCATTACCCTGTGGAACACATCTACAAATTTTGTTTGAATTGAGCCAGTCGTTGTTTAGATAATGGTGACTGACACACACACACACACACACACACACACACACACACACACACACACACTTCATCTCTATTATAAAACCTTCCTTACGGAAGGTAAAAAGGATGACAAGCACCTGGCGTCCAATTATAGACCTGTATCGTTAATATGTGTGTGTGTGTGTGTGTGTGTGTGTGTGTGTGTGTGTGTGTGTGTGTGCTAAATAAATGGAACACATCATTGTGTCAAATTTAATGAAACACCTGGAAAAAACATCAAATATTAACTGACCTACAACATGGATTTCGTAGACATCGCTCGTGTGCGACCCAACGACTCCTTACAGTATCTGATTTGGCTAAAGACTATGACAATAACAATAACACACAGATTGATGTAAATGTTCTGGATTTTTCCAAAGCATTTGATATTGTAAACCATCGTAAGCTGTTGGCCAAACTTCATTTCTATGGTGTACATGGGAATACTCTAGCTTGGATTAAAGGTTTTCTCGAGGGTAGATCTCAACGCATCGCAGTAGATGGTATATCATCAAAACCTGTTCCAGTTTTAACAGGTGTCCCCACGGCACAGTACTGGGCCCTGTACTTTTTCTTTGTTATGTAAACGACATTACCCATAACATCCAATCTCAGCTTCGCCGGTTTGCAGATGATGCGCTGTTATATCGACCAATAAGATCTGAGAGACCATATCATCCTTCAAAATGACCTGAACCATCTGGAACACTGGGTTGAAAAATGGGACATGAAATTTAATGCATCTAAATGCTATGTATTGGACATAAAGCGCCATGGAGTTAAATCTATTCATGTTTATACTTTGTGTGATGCATTATTGAAATCTGTGAACTCTATACATTACTTGGGTGTACTTTTCAGTGACAATTTTATCATTTTCTCCACATATCACAAATATTTGTTCTAAAGCTAGTCGTACCCTGGGCTTTCTCATGAAAAAACTTCGTAACTGTCCACCAAAGTTACGTGAAACAGCATACACATCAACGTGTCGTTCTATCTTAGAACATGCTGCCCCCATTTGGGATCCACACTTAGTAAAGGATATTGTAAGAATTGAAAAGATCCAGCGCGAGGTGCTCGTTTTGTGAAACGAGACTATTGTAGGAGATCCAGTGTAACAAATATGTTGCAGAGTTTGAAATGGGAACCTTTAGCAGATAGGCGTCAAAATGCAAGGCTGATACTACTGTTCCAAATTGTAAATGAGGAGATAGCAGTCACTACAGACACTAATCTTCTAGCACCGGGTAGAAGAGGCCGTTTCAAGCACCTTCAGTTTAAACACCAAGCATATCAACACAGTTTCTTTCCCAAAACCCTTAGGGACTGGAACTCACTAAACTATGACACTGACACTTTCAAGGCTAAACTCCATAAACATTAATACTAGATTTTTATGTGCATCCCTCCCCAGCTGTGGTATCCGTAAGGAGATTAGCTTGTATTATATAGATAGAGAAACATGCATCATGGCCATGCCTCGGAATCTCTCGAAAAGATTTACGGATGCCTCTATACCTTAAAGGAATATAGTGTGATTGCGAGAGTAAAAACACCTGCAGTAATCTCCAATCTTTTGAAAAGGCCATGTATTCCCCTCTGAAAACCTCGAAAATATTCGGGGTTGTTCGTGCACCAGCAGAGAGAAATTATAGATATGATTTCCTATATTGTTTTGCAGTATCAATTGACACAAGTGAGGAGGATTCCAATAATGAAGAAACACGCGACCGAGGTCTTAATGGGGCATCGCAACCTCCATTAAGTGTTTCATATGATTTCTCTAAAAATAGCAGTCAAACTGGTGTTGAGAAACAGGAACCGAGATATCGAAATAAGAGAGGTGGATTGTATCCTACCACAGACGCTACCAATCCTACCACATTTGATACGGATACCGTCAAGGTTGGGAAGGTGAGATATACTTACATGACACGTGGAGGCTGTGAACAGGAAAGTTAAACCATGAATGTATTTATGTTAAACAAGTGAACTAGATATCCATAATTGGTTAAAATCCAGGATACAATAGCCTCACAGTTTTCAACATGTAACTCTAAAATCCAGAGTTTATTCACTGGAAAAGTACAATGTATACTACAAATACGACAGACAGATGGGGAGACAGAGATAGACAGACAGGCAGACAGACAGACAGCCACAGACAGGCAAGCATGCCCTTGCACAAGCAGGCATGCAGGCAGGCATCGTGGTCGGCGGACTGACAGACAGGCATGACACATATACAGACAGACAGACAGACAGACAGATAGACAGACACACAGAGGCAGGCAGGTATGCACCCAGCTGGCGGGTTGACAGGCAGATAGCGAGTTCACACTTATAGCTAGCCTAGTTATGTCAACTCAGAGTCGACTCTAATCTTAAACCGATAAAAGAAAAAAAAATAGCGCAAATGGCATTGTAGCACAGCTGCATATGTTTGTTGCTATGGGCGTGGTACTGTTGCTATGGATATTTGCATACATTTTTGGAATCTTTAGTAACCTGCTTACCCTTCCCCTTTTCATCTTTGCAATATAAACCATCATTTAGCTGTTGCTATGGACGTGGTCCTGTTGCTAGGCATATTTCCGTACATATTTTGAGGCTTTATTCACTTACTTACCCATCCCTGTTGTTATCTTTGTATTGTAATATGCATTGTCATTTCACTGTTGCGAATGGTGTGGTCATGGTCTAGGGCCAATTATGTCGAAACTTTTTATAGAAAACAACATGTCCTTACTTTAAATTAATAAATCTGAGTAAGCTGCCCCCTGGGTATCTACATGCCAGATATCAAAGCAATCTGACAAGTATTTGAGAAGAAGTTGGAAAGTTTACAATTGACAAAAATGGACAAAAACCCTGAAAATGGCACAGGTCAACTTGGCATGAACAAATCTGAATAGCCTCCTTCCCCTAAGGGACATGCACACCAAATATCAAAGTATTCTGACTGTCGGTTTTGGAGAAGAAGATGAAAATAGAAAAAAAAGATGGATATTTCAGATTAGAAAATGACAGTTTTTTGCTCATGTTTGTTTTGCAGAACAATAGTTGTAATTGTACATGTATTGGACAAAATATAACGATACATTTAGAAGACTTCAATCTTGGGGCCTTACGTATCACAAGGCCCAAACATTTCACAACGAAAATTTGCCTGACAATGCCGTACTGCCAATCTAATAATATCGACAGCTGGTCTCCTTCAAGATGTATTGAGAAGTGCATTCCAGTGGAATGGGAAACTCTGGAAATCGACTATGAGGATGACGGCGACGATGCTCCGAGTTCAAAACGAATCGAAGTTGATGAACTAGTTGTCAAAAAATGTGGATGACAGGTGTTGACATCAATAAATACTCACCGTTTCTGAAGATCGTTAGCTTTTTTTTTTTTTTTTTTTTTTTTAGAGATATTCTTGTAGTGAAAATATATGATATAATAAGTGTAGTTTAATAATCAATCATATGCTCACTAATATTCCAAGGAACTGATTTATATGGTTATACTTTATATATGTAGATCAGATTAGTAGAATAAACTTAGCTTGCAAACAGACAACAGTGTATCAACTCTTCTCTATGGATAATACTCAAATAGGAGGAAGTGTTAGTTCTTTACATATTGCCATTTTACCTCCCCTAAGGGAAGACTATTATGTTGTACTTCTATGTATGTATGTATGTATGTATGTATGTATGTATGTGTGTGTGTGTGTGTGTGTGTGTGTGTGTGTGTGTGTGTGTGTGTGGGTGTGTGTGTGTACAAGCTCCCAACTAAAAGTGGCCCTGAAGAAAGTCCCCGGATCATATGTCCCAGGGACATCGGCTGCAATGACGAGAAAAAACGAGAACAATACACATGCATGCCATCAAGGCTAGTTCTGTTGGCACCAAACTAAAACACCTGAACAGTGATCTGACAACTTTGCGTTTTTCTCGTGTAATTCGGAGCCACATTTCACTCATCTGACAAATTTGCAGAATTTGGTGAATATTACCTTTTCCTGACATGACTTGACAGGCATTGTTCAGCACTAGGAACGTGTACATAGTGTTATATAAGGGCACGGTCATTTGCCCTTTGTACAAATTAATGATTATTTCTCGTAATTGTATAAATCAGAACAATGAATATTTTTTTTTATCTCCCATCAAGTCACTAGCAATTTAAGCACAATATTGTGATTCATCAGTATCCTTTAACAATGATGCAGTCATAAATATAGTTTGATATTCTTTTACAACCAATGTGGAACATTCAGTTTTAGGGACCGGTCAGTTTCTTCGGCCTGGGAGGGGGGGGGGTTCACCCTGTTTTTGAAATTAGTAATGGGGGGGGGGGGTCATGCTGTTTTGAAAATTGCGGACAGGGGTGTTATTGTGTTTGGAATGTGATGGAAGAAAAAACCCATTTCTACAATGGCATATAGCTTTGTCTAAAATGTGGTACATGTAAATATTTGTTCTTGTCCCGGTTTCTTACATGAATTCTTTAATATTACTTATTAGTTCAAACATAACTTTACATATACATATACATATGCATATGTATTACCTAGCTACCACACTAGTTACAGAACATGTCATGTAAATGCTTGGCTGTTTCACAATCAATGCTTCACTTATATTGTACTTTGGGGCAAAAGTGAACTTGAAGGTTTTGTAATGGTAATCTTCATAGATAGTTTATAAAAGAAGTTAATTTAAGGGAGTGATCAGTTTTTACGGCCGGGGGTGAGCCGGTGACTTCTTGTTCGTGGTGTACTTACAAATAGTGACAACCCTGTGATTCATCCACAAAAAAATCCACCCCCCCCCTCTGACAAATAAAAAAACACACTGACACCCCCCTCCGACATCTGTTGACAAGAAATATTCTTCTTGTGCTTGCAAAAGACACTCTAGATTCTCAAAGCACAATACAGCACACTGCATAGTTAATTTTACTTCTTACATTTACAGTAATTTTAAGTGTAGCTGGTAAATTGATGTCCCAAAATACATTGCTTAACATGCGTAAAGCTCTTTATACAGGAACCCTATGAGAAGTATGATTGTCTGTTCATGGATATGCAAAATATTATATTCAAGGTTTAGTAACCAAAAGTTCTAGAATATCTCTTAGATTGAGTGAACTATTACCATTATAGATTAATTCAGCTAATTGTAAAGTACAATATTAGAAATGGAGTTAACATAATTGTAAAGGTAGAGGTTTCAGTAAGTTTCAAAGTAGGCAGAGAACTGGAAACAGTATGGGGAGAAGTGCTATGCTTGTGCGTGCCTGCAATACAAGCACGGGGGGGGGGGGTCTCCCTCCCACAGTAAGAGCTTTTTGAAAACTGAACACCATTTGGAGGCCATTTAGAGCACCATTGAGAAGTAAAACTGGATCATTGTTAGAAAATATTATCACATTAGAATGTCCCTGGATCATTGTTAGACAATATTATCACATTAGAATGTCCCTGGATCATTGTTAGACAATGTTATCACATTAGAATGTCCCCGAAGCCTTGTTAGACAATATTATCCCATTAGAATGTCCTCGAAGCCTTGTTAGACAATGTTATCCCATTAGAATGTCCCTGGGTCATTGTTAGACAATGTTATCACATTAAAATGTCCCTGGATCATTGTTAGACAATGTTATCGCATTAGAATGTCTCTGGGTCATTGTTAGACAAAGTTATCACATTAAAATGTCCCTGGATCATTGTTAGACAATGTTATCACATTAAAATGTCCCTGGATCATTGTTAGACAATGTTATCGCATTAGAATGTCCCTGGGTCATTGTTAGACAATGTTATCACATTAAAATGTCCCTGGGTCATTGTTAGACAATGTTATCACATTAAAATGTCCCTGGATCCTTGTTAGACAATATTATCACATTAGAATGTCACTGGATCATTGTTAGACAATATTATCACATTAGAATGTCTCTGGATCATTGTTAGACAATATTATCACATTAGAATGTCCCCGAAGCCTTGTTAGACAATGTTATCACATTAGAATCTCCCAGGATCATTGTTAGACAATATTATCACATTAGAATGTCCCTGGATCATTGTTAGACAATATTATCACATTAGAATGTCCCTGGATCATTGTTAGACAATATTATCACATTAGAATGTCCCTGGATCATTGTTAGACAGTATTATCACATTAGAATGTCCCTGGATCATTGTTAGACAATATTATCACATTAAAATGTCCCTGGATCATTGTTAGACAGTATTATCACATTAGAATGTCCCTGGATCATTGTTAGACAATATTATCACATTAGAATGTCCCTGGATCATTGTTAGACAATATTATCACATTAGAATGTCCCTGGATCATTGTTAGACAATATTATCACATTAGAATGTCCCTGGATCATTGTTAGACAGTATTATCACATTAGAATGTCCCTGGATCATTGTTAGACAATATTATCACATTAAAATGTCCCTGGATCATTGTTAGACAGTATTATCACATTAGAATGTCCCTGGATCATTGTTAGACAATATTATCACATTAAAATGTCCCTGGATCATTGTTAGACATTATCACATTAGAATGTCGCTGGATCATTGTTAGACAGTATTATCACATTAAAATGTCCCTGGATCATTGTTAGACAGTATTATCACATTAGAATGTCCCTGGATCATTGTTAGACAGTATTATCACATTAAAATGTCCCTGGATCATTGTTAGACAGTATTATCACATTAGAATGTCCATGGATCATTGTTAGACAGTATTATCACATTAAAATGTCCCTGGATCATTGTTAGACAATGTTATCACATTAGAATGTCCCTGGATCATTGTTAGACAATATTATCGCATTAGAATGTCCCTGGATCATTGTTAGACAATATTATCACATTAGAATGTCCCTGGATCATTGTTAAACAATATTATCACATTAGAATACCCCTGGATCATTGTTAGACAATATTATCACATTAGAATGTCCCTGGATCATTGTTAGACAATATTATCACATTAGAATGTCCCTGGATCATTGTTAGACAATATTATCACATTAGAATGTCCCTGGATCATTGTTAGACAATATTATCACATTAGAATGTCCCTGGATCATTGTTAGACAATATTATCACATTAGAATGTCACTGGATCATTGTTAGACAATATTATCACATTAGAATGTCTCTGGATCATTGTTAGACAATATTATCACATTAGAATGTCCCCGAAGCCTTGTTAGACAATGTTATCACATTAGAATCTCCCAGGATCATTGTTAGACAATATTATCACATTAGAATGTCCCTGGATCATTGTTAGACAATATTATCACATTAGAATGTCCCTGGATCATTGTTAGACAATATTATCACATTAGAATGTCGCTGGATCATTGTTAGACAGTATTATCACATTAAAATGTCCCTGGATCATTGTTAGACAGTATTATCACATTAGAATGTCCCTGGATCATTGTTAGACAGTATTATCACATTAAAATGTCCCTGGATCATTGTTAGACAGTATTATCACATTAGAATGTCCATGGATCATTGTTAGACAGTATTATCACATTAAAATGTCCCTGGATCATTGTTAGACAATGTTATCACATTAGAATGTCCCTGGATCATTGTTAGACAATATTATCGCATTAGAATGTCCCTGGATCATTGTTAGACAATATTATCACATTAGAATGTCCCTGGATCATTGTTAAACAATATTATCACATTAGAATACCCCTGGATCATTGTTAGACAATATTATCACATTAGAATGTCCCTGGATCATTGTTAGACAATATTATCACATTAGAATGTCCCTGGATCATTGTTAGACAATATTATCACATTAGAATGTCCCTGGATCATTGTTAGACAATATTATCACATTAGAATGTCCCTGGACTATTGTTAGACAATATTATCACATTAGAATGTCCCTGGATCATTGTTAGACAATATTATCACATTAGAATGTCCCTGGATCATTGTTAGACTCTGAAAGCGGTTGGGGATGACGAAGTTGATCAGAGCTATTTTGAAAAAAAACGTCGTGCAAATGAACCTACACAGGTGTGTCATACTTACAGAAGTTGTCCTAGCAACATGACCACCCCCTTAGTGACAGTCAAATGATAATGTTTATTGCAAATACAACAGGGGTGGATAGGCAATTGAATAAACATTAAAAAGACATATGCAAATGTCGTTAGCAACATGCATACGCCCATAGCAACTTGTAAACGATGACATATAAAGGCAATATCACACCAGTGAAGCGAAGGCAAAAGAATAAACATTCCAAAAATATATGCAGATATGCCTAGCAACAAGACCACGCCCATAGCAACAGTTAAACAATGGCGTATATTGCAGACATAACACCATGGATGGGTAGGCATGGGAATAAATCTTCAAAACATGTATGGAAATAGGCCTAGCAACAAGACCACATAATCATAATAGAATATTAAAGTTTACTCTCAACACAGTTGTGGTACAACGCCATTGGCGCTTTATTATCTTTTCAGTTTCCTCTATTTTGACAATTTATGCTTTTCTCATTAATTATGCAAATTATTCATTAACACTGAAAGGTACATCAACAAATTTTATGGGACATATGCGTTTTCTTAAGGTTAACTTATGTACTAAATTATGTTGAAATTGAAGTATGCATTCTTAAGATATAGCCTAATTACCAAAAATAATTAATTATGCAAATTATTCATTAACACTGTAAGGTACATCAACAAATTTTATAGGACAAATGTATGCTATGTTTAACGAATATGCTAAATTATATTGAAATTGAAGTATGCAGTCTTAAGATATTGCTTAATTAGTTGATTTCATTGGTATGCAATTGTCCCTAATTAGCATGAACAGATCTCGCTAAAAAACTAACCAGTTCTATAGCCATTACCCCAAACATTATTTGTACCAAATTTCATTATAATTGAACCAGCCGTTTTTAAGAAAATGATGACACAGACAGACAGACAGACAGACAGACAGACAGACAGACAGACAGATAGACACACACACAGACGGACATATGACAGAGAGACAGACAGACAGACACACACACACACACACACACAGACAGACAGACACACAGACAGAAATCCCCCTTTTAATACCTCCCGTACGCTTACGAGAGGTAAAAATGTATTAAATGTAAAATAGTCAAGTACTAGCTCGGAAATCATGGTAATCTTCATAGTTTTTATCATGATTTACACTTGATACACAGAAATCATAGTTGTGTGTTTATGATAGTTGCACATGATGATTTTTTTTAAAGGCATGAAAAGTTAAAATATTTATTAAAAGTTGAAGTATTTATTTTCACAATGTTTACAATAAAAGGTTGTTTGTAATGCTGTTAATATTGCATAAAGTGTGTGTGTGTGGGGGGGGGGGGGCCGCAGGTCAACACACACATTTTACTATGTTTTGTATACCATTAGTTTGTGTTATAATGCATGTATAGTCTATTGTCGAATAGTGTTTTATTAGCACAACTGAACTAATGAAGTTCAGTAGTGCTATATGGGTATGGTGCGATGTCCGTCCGTCCGTCCGTCCGTCTGTCTGTATGTCTGTCTTTCTGTCTGTCTGTGTTTAGGGACCGGGCAGAATTTACGGCAGGGGGGGGGGGCTGGGGAGAAATTATCTCTGACTTGGTTTTTTTCCTGCCCCCCCCCCCATCCACTGTGACCAAAATTTCACGGACCCCCCTTTCAAAAGTATAAAAATTTCATCCCCCCCAAAAAAAAAAGAAAGTGCACAATATCCTGCCCCCTACAATAACTAAAAAGAGTACAAATTTTTTTATTACTGTAGCACAACTGTAATATTTCTTTTGGTACTACTATTATGTTACTATTTCAGCCCAAACAACTTAGTAGTTGTAGAGGAAGATTTTTAGAAAACAAAACAAAATAAAACATTTTGACCATACATGTAATCATACACATGTGGTATAATCTTGTTTATTTCCCAACTAGACACCATATGTAGTCATCACTTAATACCAAGGCATTTGATGCGGTGGTTTTAACTGTCATTCACTGATATATACACAGAAACACAGACACAGAGTAAACACACATTCACATGCGTGATTTGTGAAAAACTGTAGTGGGGACATTTGTGGGGAGTATCTAAGGACATCACATCACCTACATAGTGTATTCAAATATCTATTTATACTCGTAACATTTGTGATGTCATGAAGTGCTAGCAAACTAAGGATTTATGCACACTGAGGTCTGACAAATATAGCTTTCACTTTCCTACACCAAATGCATTACCAATACACATGTAAATGTAAGACATTTGTGACTTCATGAAAGGGGAAACGAAATTCAGAATGTTGTGGAATACTTAGATGTAATCAATATGCTTTCAGTTCCAAAACCATACATATTTAAACCTATAGTGTCAGGCATTTGTGACTTCATGATGGGGACAGCAAATTCAGAATTGTATTCAATACACTGTACAGTGATCAGATGAGTATTACTCGCAGTTTTCTAAACCATTCAAAAAAATAAAGGAGGAAGAAGGAGGAAAGAGAAAAGAACAATTAGTCAAGCAAAAATACTGTACAGTTGTTAACTGTTTTTAGTGAGCAACTTGTGGATAAGGTTGTAGGAAAATACGGCCAGAAAAAACACTTAACACCACGCAGACATCTAAATGCATTACAATATTTAGTACAGATAGATGCATTTGATGATGCTGAGGAGGGAAATAGCTTAATTTCACTGGTTTTAGTCTTGCCTCACATCTTCAGACTCTAGTGAGTCTGAGAGTGAAACTCAAGAATAGTGTCAAGGAAAGAAATAAAACACCTATCTAAATTAATCTAGCCAGACGTTTTTGTATTTACATTTTTCACCAAAAGGTCACTTTTTAATCACATAAATTACAGGTCCTATGCTAGTTTATTACCACATATTTATATATATACATATATATATATATATATATATATATACATATAATTTCATTCTTCTTTCGCCAAGTAGAGTGCTCGATCACCTTGGAGAGCTATCATACATAAAAATGAAAGAAGACGAGTCTGATATTACATAGTGGAATTACACTACGGACCGTTTCACCCGAAGGATCGTCAGGTGTAATAGTGTGGTTTAATAGTATTCGTTAGCTATACATCCTGCATTATGTACATAACTTGTGTGTGTTCACTGATGGCTGTGTGCACACAAAAAGATTGACAACAAAGGTTACGTATTATTAAGTAAGAACTTGTTAGCGTGCCGGCATTTACTGATTAATTCAGTTCTGCTGTTCAAGTTCGTTGATTTGTCGGCAGTTATAATAAAATATTTTTCCCAGAGGCATAGTTGACATCGTTTGGTAACGTTAGAGTATGAGGAAGCCTGCTTGAGAACTGACCAGTGTACGTCGTAATTAATGTTGCTGTCTTTTAGGTGCCAAATGTATTTACTGAGTGCAGTGTCTTTCTTCTTGTGATCAAGTTTAAATGAAGACTTGTGGTTGTTAAACCTGCTTTTGAATTCTGTGTCACTAACGCCTATGTATGATTTGTGATCTTGGTTAGTGGTGACTGTTGCTTTGTAAACAACGCTTTTTATGAGGCATTTTCCTGCGAGAGGGCACTCCTTTGGTTTTCTGCAGTTACAGGTATTTTGTTGTGTTTGCTTAGCTTTTGAAAGTATGGCTTTATTATGACCGCTGATTAATTTACCCATGTTGTCCATGCAACTATAGCTCACTTTGGTATTATTACGGTTGAAGATTTTATGCAGTACACTGGATATAGGGAAATGCTTGTCGATGAGGTTGAGAAATTTTCTACCGATGTTTGTTGAAACGTGTTTACTGTAAGGTGGGTTGAACCAAGTTATATTACGGCTGCGATTCCGCTTGTGTTGAGTGTGTTTTGTTTGGTCAAATTTGAGGGTGTGATTATATCCTGCTTCATTGAGTGCATCTTGGTAGGATGATGTAGTGGCGTCGAATAGTTGTTCATCACTGGAAATGTTGGATAGTCGTTGGTTTACCGAGCTGGGTATGGTCTTAATTATGGCTTTAGGATGGTTTGATTTCTTGTTGACGTAGTGGGTGGTGTTATTTGGTTTTGTGTACGGTCGGTACAGGGATGATGGCCTAGCTGTACTCCGTAACCATTCACCATCGAAAGCCAACAAAGTAGCCAAGCAGCTAACTTCACAATTTAAGAAACTCGGCCTTAGAATCACCACCGACCAAGGTATCAAAATTGTCAACTTCCTTGATGTCACTTTCAACTTGCGTGACGAGTCATACCGACCGTACACAAAACCAAATAACACCACCCACTACGTCAACAAGAAATCAAACCATCCTAAAGCCATAATTAAGACCATACCCAGCTCGGTAAACCAACGACTATCCAACATTTCCAGTGATGAACAACTATTCGACGCCACTACATCATCCTACCAAGATGCACTCAATGAAGCAGGATATAATCACACCCTCAAATTTGACCAAACAAGACACACTCAACGCAAGCGGAATCGCAGCCGTAATATAACTTGGTTCAACCCACCTTACAGTAAACACGTTTCAACAAACATCGGTAGAAAATTTCTCAACCTCATCGACAAGCATTTCCCTATATCCAGTGTACTGCATAAAATCTTCAACCGTAATAATACCAAAGTGAGCTATAGTTGCATGGACAACATGGGTAAATTAATCAGCGGTCATAATAAAGCCATACTTTCAAAAGCTAAGCAAACACAACAAAATACCTGTAACTGCAGAAAACCAAAGGAGTGCCCTCTCGCAGGAAAATGCCTCATAAAAAGCGTTGTTTACAAAGCAACAGTCACCACTAACCAAGATCACAAATCATACATAGGCGTTAGTGACACAGAATTCAAAAGCAGGTTTAACAACCACAAGTCTTCATTTAAACTTGATCACAAGAAGAAAGACACTGCACTCAGTAAATACATTTGGCACCTAAAAGACAGCAACATTAATTACGACGTACACTGGTCAGTTCTCAAGCAGGCTTCCTCATACTCTAACGTTACCAAACGATGTCAACTATGCCTCTGGGAAAAATATTTTATTATAACTGCCGACAAATCAACGAACTTGAACAGCAGAACTGAATTAATCAGTAAATGCCGGCACGCTAACAAGTTCTTACTTAATAATACGTAACCTTTGTTGTCAATCTTTTTGTGTGCACACAGCCATCAGTGAACACACACAAGTTATGTACATAATGCAGGATGTATAGCTAACGAATACTATTAAACCACACTATTACACCTGACGATCCTTCGGGTGAAACGGTCCGTAGTGTAATTCCACTATGTAATATCAGACTCGTCTTCTTTCATTTTTATGTATA
The DNA here is from genome assembly GCF_964340395.1 of Glandiceps talaboti. NCBI lineage: Eukaryota > Metazoa > Hemichordata > Enteropneusta > Spengelidae > Glandiceps > Glandiceps talaboti. The sequence continues at coordinate 29,175,214 of NC_135549.1, forward strand.
TATATATATATATATATATATATATATATATATATATATATATATATATATATATATATATATATATATATATATATATATATATATATATATATATATATATACACATACATATACATATGTATCATTGATGGTAATTACACACTGAACCTGTTTCCACAGTGCTAACATGTATGTATGTATGTATGTATGTATGTATGTATGTATGTATGTATGTATGTATGTATGTATACATGTGTGTGTGTGTGTGAACAACTTGGAGTATATAAGAGTAATTCAGGGTGTATCAAATTAATCTTGAGTAGTGTTTTTATGCTTCACTAAATAGGTACATACAAACGTACACACTTCCATTTTAATACATAAATGAAAGTGTAGACATTCAATATTAAAGGCGATATCAAGTGCTATCTCATGCAATGCTAAATTTTCTAACATATTAATTTTTTTCAATGACAAAATATTTCGCGGCCCCCCCTTTCAAACCATGAGAATTTTCATGGCCCCCCTTCAAGCCTTCCATTTTTTTCATGCCCCCCCCCCTGCCGTAAATTCTGTCCGGTCCCTTATGTATGTATGTATGTATGTATGTATGTATGTATGTATGTATGTATGTATGTATGTATGTATGCATGGGGGTCATGGAAAAAGTACCCTGAAGGGGGTGGGGGAACCCTCAAGGGGAGGGGAAGGCATCATTTTTCCTATGATTTCCTGCGGGGGGACGTCAAAAAATACACCAGGAAAATGGAAAATCCTCTGGTCACTCTCTTGAAGTAAAATCTGGACACTCCGCAAAGTGAAAATACTTACATAAAGTCACATTTCCATGTAACGATCGAATAACTAATAATTCAACATCTCAAACCCTGGTATATTGCTAATGATTGACTGATCAAATCTGACCTAGTCCTAGTGACACTATCAATGGAAAAAATATATAGAGAAGACATATTTCCAAATAGTAGTGCAGGTGTAAATATTAATGATGAACTACCAAGCATAAAATATATACAAATTGTGTCAAATATCGAGTCAGTAAAAGCATCCATTCAGGAGGCCTAAAAAATAATTGTGTGGTTCCGACTTTTTTCCATATGTGAGTGTTTTGTTCAGGTATAGTAGTTACGTTTTCAGTTGTTTTTCATATGGTCTCTGTGTTATTGGTTTATTCCCATAAGATGTACAGCCATTACAGATTGGAAGAACAGTTGTATATTGTCTCATTAAGTTGATGTCAGTTTCCGCATCCACTAATTCTCTAAATTCCATTATTTTGTGCTCGAAAACATAAAAAACGTTTAGGGTTGGCAGAGTTTTGAATTTTAGGCCTGATGGTCAACAGTTTTTTTTTTATCAGAGGTTACACCACATTCATCCCCCCCCCTCATAAATTGCATTTTCGATGATCTCAAACTACTCGATGACGAAGGAGACTATCGTACAGTGCTATCGTGACCAGCTTCTGAACAGCACCCCTAGTGGTCAAACTAGACAATCTTTTGTCTTTCTGCTGACCGGAATATATGTTATTTGTCTATTTCCTTTAGGGTCGATGTATAAACTGAACACCTCTCTAAACCAAACAACATGTAATGATTTGAATGAGAGACAGGCTATACACTAAAATGTATACAGTAAAACTTGTCTAAATCGAACCATGTCTAAACCAGTCTATACCTAAATGGTTTCTCTGTTTTAATAAAATTGTAAAAGGGTCTATGTATAATAAACTGTACACATTTCATACGGATAACAGACATTTTACCCTCATTTCACTGTCACTGTCTCCTTATCACTGTCAACATCCTTTTCATTATCACTATCATAGCACTCTGGATCCATATCATCCTCGTCATCAGCAAGGCCTTGGCTGTCACTGTCAGCATCCGTATCTAAGTTTAGATATTTCTTGAATTTATCATACGCACTGTCTGTAATTTTCTTACTTTTTCTCATTTTTCTAACATATTTTAAATCTCTTGTCTTTACAGACAAAATCCCATCATAGGAAAGATGTTCTTCATCAATTATTTCCGTTGCAACATCGCACACAGGCATGGCAAAGTGTCTGTCTGTCTGTCTGTCTGTCTGTCTGTCTGTCTGTCTGTCTGTCTGTCTGTCTGTGTATGTGTTTAAACAACTTAAAGTCAAAAACCGCTAGACCGATTTTAGACCCAATTTGCATAGCAATGACCCAATCAATTTGTCTTGAACAAACTTATCTCTGCTCATCGAATGGCACCTACACTTCAAATTTCAGGTCAAGTGACCATGCTGTTTTAGAAAAGAAGATGAAAGTACAAAAGCTGACAGATGAACAACAGAGAATCAACCTAAAAATGGAGCATAGTGAATAAAGAATACAGGAACATATTATCACAGATTTTAATATCCAAGATTCAATGATTGATAAATTTATCAGTTAAAAATTGAAAACCCCAGTATGCCTAATGTATATATTGTAGTATTTAACAATATGCAACATTAAAGAGGTCGGGATAACATGTTATTTGTCGCCAATTTTTTTGATGTATGCATCACTGGGGAGATTCGTCATAAAGAGAGGACAAATTGGGCTTTCTGTTACAAGACGTACTAGTTATCAACTTGTCATTGCCTTGTAAAGTACAACTGTTATGCACAGTTCTGTTTTGTAAATGTTGTCTAAATCTCTTAGTGCAGTGTGACCTGTGATAATTTGAATATGACCCATTGTATACAAAACGTATTAACAGTTTCATGTGCCCCATGGATATTTCTTGATGTGGAGATCACGTCCGGGGTAGTTTAGAAAATACGTGCTATGATCACTACCTAGCCACATGATTAGTTACTTATTAACAGACACATGAGACTTATGTGGCTAAAGGGTTTGCATCAATATCATGATTACAGTGTCTTCCCTACACAGGTGAAGATGATCAAATACCCGTGTCAAATCATAGGGGTGTGTAATATTTCATAGATTGTTGTTTTCCTGGTCTTAAGACTAAATATAACAACCTTTTGACTATTCCTACCTGTAAGGAGAAAAAAGTAATATTTCTATAGTATAGAGATTGATACATTTGTAGCAGCAGGATTCGTACAATATTTTCCTAAGAAAACAGCAATTTAAGCAATAATACGTGACCCTGTGGTCAAATACACCCCATCGGTTGACAGTCCACAGGAGATGGTGCTGTTGCTATGTTCACCACTAGAGGGCGACCCGATTTTGGTGCTCATATCACTTTAGTGAACCATCATGATTTACCAATACAGTAACTCAAAAATCATAAATACATGGAGACTACATTTAAGTGTCAATGCCTATATTGTCCTTTAAACTTGTCTTTTAGACCTTGACCTTTGACCCAGACCTATCCAGGTCATATCACTTTTGACTCGATGGCAGCCATATTTGTAGTGAATAATTATGATTTACCACATGACTAAAAAATGTTAATAAATAGAGACTACATCCAAGTTTCTACCCCCATATTGCCGGGTTGAAAGTTTCATTGACATTGACTGTTTGCCTTGACATGGATCTTCATGTTGAATTATCACAACTCAGCAGTTTCATGCGTGACTCATCACAGACACTTTGTTGTATTTATTTGTTGCTAGCAATTTCTGTTAAATCATGTCTCCATTCAGTCATATAAAGCATTTTTTGGGGAGAGTGTGTCTTCTGTGAAGACTTGTTTTACTATTGGTATGAGCGGTATCTTCACTGATGGGTCAATTCTGTCAATTTTTTGTAAAATTTATCCACTTGCATAACTATCCATATTGTTATTTTTTCAACATCTTTCAATATACATCACAATTTCACTGTTGCTATGGGCGTGGTCTTATTGCTATGCATATTTGTATTCACTTTTTTGCTATTTATTAACTTGCCTAACCATCCCTACATTTATCTTATGCAATGTACACCATCATTTGGCTGTTGATAAGGGCATGTTCTTGTTGCTAGACATATTTATGCATATCCATGTCCATTTTTAGAATGTTTATCCATTTCTTTATTAATTCCCTTTGTTATCTTTGCAATATACATACATACATCAGAACATGGGTAAGTATAAGTGAAAGGGAAGCCATAGTATCAGTTTAACTTTCATAAGATATGGAGGAAATAATTAACACACCAACAGAGACTAAATGGCAGTAAGACTTGGACTTGTTTTATTTATTACCTTTCCATATATATTCAATACAACACAATATGTACAAATTAATCTTTTAAAGAAATAAAATGACTGGTTACAAGACTTTTGTTCAGTGGGTGTGTACTAATGAATGACATATTTAAGATTTATGAAAACTTCATTAATAATTTATGGGATTCCACACTTTAAGATTGAACACAGTGATTCTGAAGGAAGCATAACCATCTATGTATAGACGTTATTGCATATTGAATTTATACACTACTGTCAAATGTTCATTCCCCTGCCATGTTTCTACACACAAGAAACCATCCCCATACACCAACTCCTGCTTCAAGTCGATTGTCTCAACGAGCAATAGATTATGGGACATGGGATGCGTAGGAGCTTGGTCCCCTGCTTGACCTTGTGAGGGCACTGTTTTCAAATATTATAACCACTTAAGGGCACTGTGCATAATTCATTCAAGTTCTAGTCTCGGTTAACCAGACTCTTGCTGCTTTTTATTTATTTATTTATTTATTTATTTATTTATTTATTTATTTATTTCACCTTTGCATTGGTACAAAAAGAACTGTAAAATAGAATAAAATATACAGTTTTCAGCTGCTGGGGGGCTCTACCTATGAGCCCTCCCCCAAGCGAGGGTCTGGGAAAACCGAATCCCAACTCACTCGTGCATGAACTAAACCCAGGAGCAGTGCATCCTGGGGAATACTTCATGTCCAACATTGCAGGCTGAACGATTTAGGTACCTTCACAACATGTTATCACTTCTCAAGCAACTGATACATTGTAATTACAACGAACAGGTGTGCCCATTTTTCATGACTTGGATGGAATGTAGTATGTGACTTCCGGCGCAGGGTAGTTGGGATGTGGGTGCTTTCATAGAAGAGCCCACAGCAGTGAGAGTCTGGGTAACTGAGACCATTCGAGTTCAAAATCTAAGCTACGCCTCTGAGGGTGCTGTTTATAAGTACTAGTATTGCATTATCAGAACAAACGGGAAGAAGGATTCTAGTTCAGTGAAGTCATAATGTTGTGAAATGGTACAAATCAATGTTTTGCAACAACTTTTCACATAGGTTTTAATGTTACATTCCTTTAACCGTTATATTAGAACAGAACACCACCCTCACAAGGTTTTGATAATTAGGTAAATCAAGGATTACCAGATTTTGCAATCTCACAAAGTTAGGGATGTCACCCCAATATAAACATACTGTAAATGATAACACAGACATAATCAACAAATATATACCATCATTTTTAACTTGGTCATTTTTTACTCTGACCTGTTTTTGGTCAAGATTATTGGTTAATAAATCTCATCATTTCAGATTCAGACTAAAATTAATTCGTGTGAGATTTCTTTTGTACAGTCTCTTGAAATCAAAACTTTTTTGAAAATCAGCAGTGATTTGAGCGCCGGTGTACAGCAAGTTGAAATCTTGTTAATGAATATTCATTCTGTGTAACTAGAGATTGATTCTGCTCAAGTTATTCATACATAGGTTTGTGACTTCACATATTGAGGAGACGATTGAAAAAAAAGTGTTTCATTTGATGAATGTTGTCAGTTGTCATTTGAATGTCTAAATGAATAGAAACACACAAACTGCGAACTATGTTTATATAGTTTTAGCATCAGATTACAAATCAGTCAACTTGCTCTTTTTCCCCTTAGAGGGACACTTTTGAAAATAGTACCTGCTATTCTAAAGTAACGATCCACAAGCTACATATACAGCTCTCTATTTTAATACATTCACAGCTACCAACGACAATAGCGCCCTCTATGGCTAAACTAACAAATAGAGAGTACTTTTGTTTAGTATTTGTCATTTATAGGCACAAGATTGTTAATCAAACCTCTGGACTGACAGGATGAATTGACTCAAAATACCACCACAACATTTTTTTCCCCACTCTGACGACATTACTTTGCACACAATGTTTATGATTACAGTGTTTTTATAATACAATATATGGTGAACAAACTTATTGCCGCCGTCTTGTGTGACCTTTATGTAAATTCACCAAAAATAGTTCAACAATGTCACACCAAATTTCCTAAAATTCATACAAACATCTATGTTATTCTGGAGTTTGGAATTTAATTTTCAGACAGCAACTGATTTTTCATCACAATCTGTAAGGCCCTCCTACCTACAACACGTCATAACATTTTCAACAGATAGACAACAAGAGGAACAAGTTTCTCTTCAAGTTACAAAGTTTGATTTAAACTAAATTCCATGAGCTGTGTACAACAACTTCCTAATACTGTAAAACTTGACCCTTGACCTAGAAACTTAACCTTTGACCTATACATGATTAAAATTAACATAGAAATATACAACAATGCGATTCTAATTGTAAAATTTGTGCATAGCAGTATTAATAGCATTGTTAGATTAAAACATTTACAGCGGATATTTACATATTAATTTAGCATACAGAATATGACACTGAAGCAAAGCAAACATTGCAGCAAAAAAGTGTTTCAAATTGAAAAAAATGTTTCAATTTTTTTGTGATAGAATTAGTAACATTTACAGAACACATAAACACTGGTTCAAAAGTCTACATTCCTGGCCAAAAACTCCAAATGAAATAGAACTTGGCAGTGTGAAAGTTATAAAAAGCCATATCAGTGTTCCTAAGATGTGGAAGGATTTTGATGCACACTTTCATACTTCAATCAACGCAAGAATTTTCTAAAAAATATTCGAGATTTCTACATCTTATTATAAAGCAGTAAACAGTTTACTCTAATATTAAAGATACTCACGTTGCAAGCAAACACTACCCAAATCTATTCGACTTTTTTCTCTCTAAAATTTGTGACTTTTTTTTGTTATATAGAAACGATCAGTACATGCATGATAATTTCAACTATTATATGCTTACTTGACAATTGTGAAATCTTTAAATCTCCTAAAAAGTTCACATAGATGCTACCGAAACCTCCAATCTACTTAATAACACTGTATATTATTGTGATTCTTTTCTTGTGATAGAAGTGTGACCCGGAGGAAAGGAAACTGAATTTGGAAATTCAATATATACAAAGTTAAATACCCATCCATTCAGCCTGGGCCGAAAAACCTATTCTAAATCGCTACTAGTATAGTACTAGTACTAGTACTAATTCTCATAAAATATCCCATCCCTAAAATTCCTTGGAATGTTATAGAGAGAAATAAATGTATGCAGCACTATGAGTAATTATGCTAATTTATTCAAATTATATGCAGATATCAACATTGGACATTTTAGCCTTGGTGGAAGACACATACACATACGGTTGTTTACTGTTGAATGTCGTCTTTGCTACCAAACTTGGAAAGTCTGAAGAGCAAAAATGATAAAGTTTCTGATGATTTTTGGTGCCACTTTCTGATCTCTCAAATGAATTCCAGAAAGGGGAAAACGAAATACATATGACATGTAACTATTCATTAAATTTGAATAAATTTGCAAATATTTGAATAAATTAAACATATTTTAATACATTAGTATTACATTTGCATGCATTAGTTGCTGACTGTACAGCTGTTTTTTCTTCCTTTTTTTAATTATAAACTTCAAAGTGTGTGTTCCCATAAAACTAGGTCAAAGGTCAGAAGTGACTGACTTGCCCTACAAGCTTTCTGGGATCGCATTCTTGAACGGAAATCACAGCACGCCTTGAAATATTTCTAAATTAGTCGTACAGTGGCAGATATTTCTAAACAGTTATGTATCCATGTGGAATGTATGTTAACATCTGGCTGAAACATTTGATTATGGGTGATAACCACAAAGTCTTGCATAAGACAAACTGGACGATTTTACACCACAACATTCAAACAGGAAACTCGTGGATAGTTCAGAAAAGCAATACAAGTTTTACATTTTCAAACTACAATTTGATTAAAGTCTGTAGTCATGTTGGTTGTGTGCCATGTCTGTGGATCAACACAGCAGATGTAAAACTCTGTACAATACAATCAGAATCAACGTCCCTTCAAAAACCAGATTTTTAGATTGTCTATATACAAATTTTGCTTTTTATTGCAAACTAGCATTATTATCTGATTGTGTTCATCACGTAGTGCAATCGAAAGATTGCTGTGACATCACTATTCTTGTGCACAACATCGATATCATTAGTTTGTTCCTACATTGCAATTTACAGCATCATCACTTTATGCGCACAAAGTGATTTGAATAATTCTATAACTTTTGTGTAAAACCAATTTTTTGGAATAATTGACCACATTATTGGTCATGTATATAAATCATAACAGATTTAAAGAGAAAACCATTACCCTGGATTTGAATCCCCCTCCCCCCCCCCACCCCCCTCTCCCCTCTCCAAAAGCATTATTGATACAAGCCATATTAACACTTCATAAGACACAAGACACTTTTAATTGTCTCACTAAATTCTAAACAATAAAGGAGCAGCTCTATTCCTTGCATTTCAAGAGATTTTTTTAGATGACCAAATTCCATTTCTGTGAAAGAAAAATTTATGAGTTCAGCAATTGCAATTTGCTTATAGTACAAGCCTCCATATTCGTTTTATGTTTGCTTTCTAACAATTCTCACTTTAAGATTGTTATTTCTAGAGTGGGTTTATTTGCCAATAGCCTGCCTACTCACTGGATCTGTGACTCGGCTACATTTGTTTACATGTATATGGTTAGTATTGGATAGTGAACAAGTATAATGGAGTCACAGATCAACTGAGTAGACAGACTAGTTAGCTTTTTAGGACTCCAGAACAAACCCAATTTTACATTACTCCTCCCACCCATTCACACTCCTCAACCCTAATCCCATCCCCCCCAAAAAACAAGTGTATTGTTCTGTTTGACCATACCATTCATAAGGCAGGGGTGGTCTGTTTAATTGATATCACCAAAGATATTGGCAAAGGTTCTCTTGAGGTTTTTGAAGGTGTCATCCTCCTCTGGAGGTGTCACTTTGGGTGGTGGGTTAGGAATTGCTCTTTGTGTGGATGAGGGCGTACTTCTCTGTGAGGAGACAGGGGAAGCTGTACTGGATGGCTTTTGTGGACTTGCTGATGGTGTAGCTCCTTTAGGTGGACTAGGTGATCGTGTGCCGGGATTCATCTTGGGGGAGGCAGCACCACTAGCTGTTGGAGAACTTCCTTGTGAAAAAGCTAAAAGTTGTTGGGCAGAGGCAGTCTTCCTGCAACAAAAGGACATCAGTCAGTGAAAGGAATACATGATGCACATACAAGTCAAACAAATATACACAGACACAGACAGACAGACAGACAGACAGACACATACACACACACACACACACACACACACACACACACACACACACAGACACATACTTTCTTTATTAGACAAGTTATTTAATTTCACAGTGAGTTGTACATCCTATGGCTGGGTGATACATTTATTTTCTATTCTTTCCTAGTTGTAAATTATATTTGGTATAACACATGTCAGTAATAAATAATTCTACTATTACTATTACTACCAATCATAGTACACATAACACATAAAGCCATTGGAATTACTAGTATCTTTGAGTTTTGGAGTTCATTTTCCTGGGGTCTGCAAGGTCAACTGATATCATTCTAAAGTCATTAAATGGGATAGTTTGCAGTACATCTCCCACCACAGACTGTTATTTGTCTTGTCAGGTACAAGGAATTTCTGGTATTTCATGATTGATCATATCTAGTCATTTCAATTTCAACCCATATCAAAGAGTACTTTCAATTATTCTAAGACTTTTGAGAAGTAGTTTAAACAGAAGCGAAGACTTTCCAGGAGTCTTGGAACCATGTAGGGAGTTTCATCTTACCCATGGTGATTCTTGACTCCCTAAGCATTTTGTTTTTTTACCTCTTCATTGTATCTCAGACTGTGAATATTTCATGTATTTCTTAAAAATGTTTTATGCAATTTAATGTTGAAATGAACAAGTACAAAAATTGTATTTTACAATTTTGTTTACTATTTAGTGTACCTTTGTGAATATTAATTCAGTTCCTCGCTATAACTTGTGACTTCACCATTGGTAAATCATGTTAGCTTTTTTTTTCTGGGACTCAAATACTTGGGTTCAGCCTAAGTCTGATTTGGCATCATCAATGAAATTCTTTGTTTGCCATCCACGTGCAGGTAGGTTTGTTGGTAATTTTAGAAAAAAACCAACACATTTCAAATTTCTGCAGACCATATAAATATCTTCAGAATAACTGCACAGTCATATTATCTAAATAGTTGTTTAAGACAATCCCTGACATTTCTATTTCTCCAGTATAGTATATTTAGGTACAAACAGAAATTGAATAAACAGAAAATACCGCCAATGGCGTTGTAGCACAACTGGTTTTTAAAAATGTTTATCCATATGCTAGTCTATGCTAACAATAGGTGTTTATTTGCTGAATAACTATCCAGTTGCCTATCCAACCATGTTGCTATCTTTACGATAAATGCTATCATTTGGCTGTTGCTATGGGCGTGGTCATGTTGTTAGATATATTTGCATACATTTGTGTATGTTTTTGTTCACTTGTGTATGAATTCCTGATATTGTCTTTGCAATATACGTGATCATTTGGCTGTTGCTATGGGCGTGGTCTTGTTGCTAGGAAAATGTACATACATTTTTTGTATGTTTATTCAATTGTCTATTAAACCCTGTTGTTATCTTTGTGAAATACACCACCGTTTGGCTGTTGCTATGGGCATGGTCATGGTTACTAGGGTATTTGCATACATTTTTTGAATGTTTATTCATCTGTCTTTCTATTCCTGTTGTTATCTTTTGCAATATACGTGATTATTTGGCTGTTGTTATGGGCATGGTCTTGATGCAAATTTACATACATTTTTTGGATGTTTATTCAATTATCTATTAAACCCTGTTGTTATCTTTGTGAAATACACCACCGTTTGGCTGTTGCTATGGGCGTGGTCATGGTTGCTAGGGTATTTGCATACATTTTTTGAATGTTTACTCACTTGCTTACCAGATGATGTTGTTATTTGACCAAAATATACTGCCATTTGGTTGTTGCTAAAGGGCGTGGTCATGGTCGCTAGGGCCAATTTTGTCAAAATGTTTTTAAGAAAATCTGCAGAATAACAGTTTCAGAAACATCTCGCCAAGTTTCAGACTAATTGACCAAGTACTTTTTGAGATATAAGTTTTTGACCAAAAATGAACATTTTTACACCTAATTTGCATATCACTCATGGAATCATGGTATGCTTAATATTTCTTCGTCCATACATCCCTAGATAAATTCCCATTAAATTTCAGCCCAATCTGCTCAGTAGTTTTAGAATTATAGATTTTTAACCAAAAAGACACATTTTTAGCCCTAATTTGCATATCACTGATGGAATCATCCCGTCATGAACAAATCTTACTTTACATCCCCTTAAGAATGTTCCCACCAAATTTCGCACCAATCTGCCCAGTAGTTTCTGAGTTTAAGTTTTTTGACCAAAAATCACATTTTTTGACCCAAATCACACACCTGTGATGCGATCATTTTGATTTGAACAATTTCCCAACTAGACACCCAAAGTAATGGACCCACCAAATATCGTGGCAATCGGTTCAGCGGTTTTTGACTTTAAGTTGTTTACACACACACACACACACAGACAGACAGACGCCGGGCGATCCCTATAGCACTACTGAACAAGTTCAGTTGTGCTAAAAAATGAATTTTACATGACATGCTACATTGCGGGTTTTTTTTCTGTTTTTTTTTTCTTTCTCTGCCTGGTAGGTGTTGGGGGGAAATTCGGGGATTGCGACCAAAGTATTCAAGGCTTTATTTGTGTGTGACAGCGTTGCTCAGTGAAGTGAGTGGAGTGACTGCGTATTTACTTACCGCATAGCTGGTGGGGAGGAGCGTACTAATTGGTTCATTTTCTGGACAACTACTTCTCCAATCTGACGACGATCCTCATCTTGGTTTTCACCAAGTAATGTCATGGCACAGTCATTGACCTGTAAAAAAAACCAACCCAACATACATGTAATGTCAAAGTATGCCCTCTAGGTCAGTTTGATGTAGGAGGTGTCACTGACATACAGCCATTTCTTGTGATGCTATCCTAGTACTATGTGGTAACACATACAGCAATTTCTTGTGAAGCTATCCTACATGTAGTACTATGTGGTAACACATCCATAAACTTCTTTTAAAACTCATTTTACAAAAAATGCTGTCTTTAATTTGAGGACATACTGCTTCCGATATGTCATAATAATGAGTTTATTACTGATATAAAAAATAAATATGTTTACAATTTGAGATGGACAGTATACAGAGGTTGATTTGTGGGTAATTGGAGTAAGTATAATACCTGAAAGATGTTTTTTTTTTTTCAAAACAACAAATCCAACATACCACAAGTTAAAAAGATTCTACAGACAAAAAGTTATGCTTTAATAAGTTTTTACTTAAATTCATGGCCCATGTCTCCTTCTTATTGAACCTTTTATAATAAGAAATGTTCTAAAAAAAACAATAACTTTTCTGAAACACTGCTAAAATAAAATACCTGAAATCCCATTGAAATGAATACTTGGTTATGACGTGAAATCTAAAATCATTCTTCAATTTGATAAAACTGATCTCAAATTTCTATTTTGACTCTTTTTAAAACATTTTTTTTGGTCAATTATCCTTTAGTTGATTAATAAAATAATGTAAAAGTCATTACCTCAATAATATAATCTTTGCCATCTTTTCCATGAATGGCTTCAACAGCTACAACATCAAGACCACCAAATATTGCACTACATTCATCCACCCAAAATTTAAACCTACGAAGAAAAGAAAGACAGATAGAGGACAAAGTTAAAGCAGATAATTCAAATTGTGAAGAGTAAGAGAGAACTCTGTGTGTTTGTGTAACGCATTATGCCCTATCAGGATTCCACCAATGAGATATCACGATTTTTGAACCCATTTCATACTTCTCAACCAATGAACTGTTGGGATCCATTTTCATCTTTCCAACCAATGAACTGTTGGGATTTTGAATCCATTTCATACTTCTCAACCAATGAAATGCAGGGATACATTTTCATCTTTCCACCCAATGAACTGCTGGGATTTTGAATTCCATTTCAAACTTCTCAACCAATGATATGTGAGGATGTTGACTTGAGTCCATTTCAAACTTTTCAACCAATGAACTGTCAGATATATCTTATATAGATGAAAGTGGCCATACGAATGAGGATTTGGTATTCATTTTGGATTTTTAATTTGTAAAACAATTTTTAGTATGGCTTCTTGAAAAATCAATGTGGAACAACAGTTGAAAAGTCTGTGTTTTTAACTCAATACATTGCAATATGCACAATAACAAACATTTGACACATTTATTAATCTTTTACAATTGAGTTACAAACAAGGACTTGGCATATTAAGTTGTTTCACACTGATTTTTCAAGTAGGAAGCTATGATAAAATTATTTTAGAAATTCAAAATCCAACCAATCTTCATCCATATGGTCACTTTAATTTTTAAACAAATTCCGAATCTAAACTAAAGTTGAACCCTAAAATCTGACATGACATAGTGTACTAACCTTTCTGTGACAGCAATTTGTTCCAGTACTGAAGACCCAGTGTTAGCTTTCCAATTGCCAGAGATAGAAGTTCTCCTACAGCAAAAAAAAAAAATGAAGCTAAAATTAGAAATTCCCAATAAGTTTGAAAGTGAACTTTGAAGATGTCAACAAAATACTATAAGAATACTATGTATTAGGCAGGCTGTAATATACATCTTGTCGCTCCACTCTCATGGCCGATGTTTGAGGGCACCCTGTCACGGCTTCCCTTACAGACTATGTATTACTACTATTAGGCAACTAAGAATGAATATTTGAATGTTGCTTAGTTCATTATGTGTCAGGGAAATGAGGGTTTTAATTTTTTTTTTTTTTTTCATGAAAACTTTCATTCATTCACAGTTAAAAGTCAAGAAAATATTTACAGGTCATTTTGCAAATTTTACAAATAGGAGGTCAAAATGATATCAAATTAATATACAAATAATATGGCTGCTGAAAACTCTATGGGGGGGGGGGGGGGGGCAAAAGATTGCTAATTCCTTAATTCAAGATGGTGAATCCCCCAAATGTCAAAAGGACCAAGAACAAGTTCTCATCGGGCAAAGTTTGTAGAGATTCGCATAACTGTTGACATTTCTACACATAATTTAAAGACACATTTTTTTTAGACAACAATTTAAGTAATTTAATTTAATTGGTTGGTTTTATTGGTAGTGATCTATTTTAACTTGTCTGCTTATTCACAATGTGAATTATTTTAATGGGTCGGTGTTATACTTATTCCCTCTGTGTGTGCTGTTATTTTCTTTATTTTTGCAATTTTTTAACTTCAGTCTGTACAATGCGCTGAGACACACGTGTAGCATGTTTTCTTACATGAAATAGAATAATAATAATTATAGTAACTTTGATTTTCATGAAAACTAGTCCCGATGCACAGTGCATTTTGTTAGTTCATATTAGTATATATATAATATCAATACTTACATAAATGCTTTATAGTTGGTGCCTATCTTCTGTATACGTATGTCATATTTGGCATCAACATAAGGCTCTGTGGTAGCATAGCAACTAGTAATGGCTACAACACTCGCAATGTCTTGGAAATCATGGTGGTTTTGAACTCTGACCTGTGTGTAAAATTAATAAATACATTGGGTTGAATTAGTCTAGAGGCTATCCGTTGGGTTTGAATCTGAAGATCCTTTTAGAGATGCTGTGATATCACGTTGGCATCCACACTTAGGGTTCTGATCGTACATGTTACAGTTCAAGATCATGTAATCATTTCTTATCATTATATTCCACTAGATAAACACTGTATGATCGCAAATACCTATCTCCCTCTACCATAGAGAGAGAGAGCCTATCTCCCTCTACCATAGAGAGAGAGAGAGAGAGAGAGAGAGAGAGAGAGAGAGAGAGAGAGAGAGAGAGAGAGAGAGAGAGTGCAGCAGCAGCAGCAACAACAACAACAACAACAACAACAACAATTCTTCTGACTGTAAAACAAGAAGCACTTCACATTTTTTCCAACGAGTTTGAGGATGGCAAGATTATACTGAAAAATTGGAGTCTGCCTCTATCCTTCATGCATACCCCCTAAAATAACAATTTACTGGGGACTGAGAAGCCACAATGTTAATAATAAGTACATCAGAATCATTTGTGAAATCTCATTGAATGCAATCTTTGGTTGCATTCACCAAAGTCAAAGTTTTAGAAGAGCAATACATCATAGGTTAGCTATAATAGCAACCAAGTTTGACATCTTAAGAACCTAAGAAACAGTTATATGAGAAAGTGATATGTTCCCTTGCCAAATAGCAATGCAATGGGACTCTCCTCTACATTGTTGACAAACCTCTCATTGCTACCCTGGTTAACCCTGGGTGAGTGCCAACAAAAGTTTTAACATACCTGCAGGTAGCAACTTTTCTTTTTTTTTTCTTTGCCACTAATTAACATTTAAAATGCATGTCACCAAACAGAGCAGAAATGCTTTTAAGAAATGTCAACAGTTGTACACAGTTCCATTGTTTAGGGGGAAAAAAATGTGCCATCATGCAAATATCGGCTATTCATATAAATTGCAAAAAAACATGCATTGCCAAACTTTCTCTCTTTATGTACAGTTATGAAAAGAATGAGTCTGAGTTGAAAATCCTCAGTAACATTGATGCACTTTTGTTCTAGAACTATACTCCTTTTCAAGTCACAATTGCCCTTTCCATGTGCATAATGCTATCAGTTAGTTGGAGCACCATTCATTTCAACCGTAATGATGCTACCATTGATTGTACAAATGTAAAGTTGGTAACCATGCAAACAATAAAATCTACCAACCAGAACCAAAGTACTAGTCAATGGATGTGAACCACTATAAAAAAAAAATCACTCATTTGCTATGAAACACTATCACTCTATCCCCCATGGAGTAAGGTCACTACCCTCTCTAATCTCAGCTAGACATATAATTAGCACATGTCAACAGCCTAAAAGCCTTTACACAATTTACTAGCTTGAAGGCCGGCCGTTACATCAATTCAACATTTCCTTTACCCTTCCTCAGTAGTCTATTTCTCAGAACTACCAAAACATCACTGTGGGACAAAGTGCATTGAGATGACAACTTGAACTGAACTGAAGTTAGTTTGTATGTACATTGTACGTATATGTATGTATGTATGTATGTATGTATGTATGTATGTATGTATATGTATGATTGCGATTCACTTTGTCCCAATTTCAACTCGTCCCATTTCAACTCGCCCCAATTTCAACTCGCCCCATTTTCAACTCACCCCATTTTTAACTCATCCCATTTTCAACTTGCCCCAACAACACTAGTAAACGTTTATAAATCTAAACGATACATGGACTAGAAGTACGGGTACCAAAAAATTTACATGATTTTACCTACGTGGCCAGATGAAGCGTAGCAAATGTAACATTTCGTAGCAGAAAGTGGTGTGGGTTTTGGCTAAGTGTTTGGTAGATCTAGAACTTATACTAGCACAACAACTTTCCTCAGTTATGGAATATCACTTTTCACATTAGGACTTAATGTTTACAACCCAAACAAGAAATAATAATGATAATAACCAGGGAGAATATTAGTGACTGACACGCTTACGACTTCCGCACGTACAGGTTTTGGAAACTTGTCTCCTCTCCCCAGTTAACGTAATTGTAGTATGTGTTTACAGCGCAAGTGGTACTACTTCATTAGTGGAATACGAGATACCACAGACCCTCCAAACTGAGTACTACTAGGTTCGATTTCATATATGCACAGGTTAATTATATTGTAAAGAGTTGGGACGAGTTGAAAATGGGGCGAGTTGAAAATTGGACAAGTTCAGTGGGACGAGTTGAAATGGGACGAGTTGATCCGTCACCTGTATGTATATGTATGTGTGTATGTATGTATATATGTGTGTATGTGTGTATGTATGTATGTGTGTGTGTGTGTAACGTATGCATGTATGTATGTATGTATGTATGTATGTATGTATGTATTTTTTGTATGTATGTATGTATGTATGTATGTATGTATGCATGTATGTATGTATGTGTATGTATGTATGTATGTATGTATGTATGTATGTATGTATGTATTTTTTGTATGTATGTATGTATGTATGTATGTATGTATGTATGTATGTATGTATGTATTTTTTGTATGTATGTATGTATGTATGTATGTATGTATGTATGTATGTATGTATGTATGTACTACTTACCATACCCATTCCTACATGTGAGATTAAACTACTTACCTTGCCCATTCCTGCGTGTGCATGACCAATCTTAATTACACATGGAAACTTAGGTGTCATTAACTGGAAAACAGAAAAACACATCTAAGTGTTAGTATGGTATGAATACATCAAATGATAACTTATTAAATTCTCATTGGCTTTTTCTCAAAAATAAAACCTCTTTTTTTTGGGTTAAAACAATACAGGAATAGAATCATATATATTTTGAGCACAATAATTCACTTGGTGACTTCAACATGGCTCGATATCAAGATCTTAGAAAAATAAAATTTGATATGTTGCTATGACGATATATTAAGAACTCCTATTGAGTTTTTTCTCAGTGATTTTGTTATACCTCACTGCAACAGTATAGAGTGTTTGGATTAATTCATTGAATAACTTGTCACAAATATCATGTACAGGTCTGGAGTGACAAATGGATTTGACATTTTGGTCTGCTTGCAGATCATGAACTTTTGGGTTTTAGACTATTAGTATGTAAATTATTAACTTTGGGTGTTTTCATGTATTAGTTACAGTACAGTCAAACCTGTGCTAGTGGTAACTTTTACAGACCAAAGTGACTACCTGCATCTCAGAACAAGAGAGGTGGCTGCTGTGTACAGTATATTTTATATGGGAAATGTATCAGGATGGTTCAGTGATAGTCTCTCTGTAAAGGTGGCCACTCTATAAAGGTGGCCACTCAGTAAAGGTGGGCATTCTATAAAGGTGGCCACTCTGTAAAGGTGGGCACTCTATAAAGGTGGACACTCTGTAAAGGTGGGCACTCTATAAAGTTGGTCTCTCTGTAAAGGTGGGCACTCTATAAAGGTGGGCAATCTGTAAAGGTGGGCACTCTGTAAAGGTGGCCACTCTATAAAGTTGGTCACTCTGTAAGGGTTGGCACTCTGTAAAGGTGGCCACTCTATAAAGGTGGGCACTCTGTAAAGGTGGGCACTCTGTAAAGGTGGCCACTCTGTAAAGATGACCACTCTAAACTGAGGGTGACCACTCTCTTAATGGTGGTCACTTCATAAAGGTAGCTGCTGGTACAGGTTTGACTGTATATGTATCATTTTGTACTGACTTTAACATAAACAATAATTTAATATAACTTAGAACTATTCATGTCTACCATCAAGACAGCAAAATGATAACAATGACAACTGAAACTGTAACTGTAATTTGTGATCATAAGTGATTGACAATTTTATGATTGCTTGATATTTTTCATTAGATTTTCTTAAGATACACAGAAGACTCAATTGAGAAAACTGTCAGATGTATTTAAAGGAGAATCAGAGAAGACATGGAAGTTTCTTTTTTTAGTGATGTGATATAAAGATTTGAGTGAAGTGATTTTTAGAGTAGATCTCAGAATAAATGAGTGGTAGAGGAATATTGAGACCACCACCACCACCACCACCACCACCACCACCACCACCACCACCACCAAAAAGGCTTGCAATAAACACAATTTCCATCACCTCAAATTTTATCTTGAAATGACTCAATCACCATGACCCAGTTATAAACTTTGACCTCCATCACCCCAGTTACCATGAATGTTTTATTCCACTATCTGCTATGAACTTTGACCTCCACCACCTACTATGAACTTTTGACCTCCACCACCTACTATGAACTTTTGACCTCCACCACCTGTTATGAACTTTGGCCTCAACCACCTATGAACTTTTGACCTTCACCACCTGTTATGAACTTTTGACCTCCACCACCTACTATGAACTTTGACCTCCATTACCTATTATGAACTTTTGACCTCCACCACACACTAAAAGTTTGAAATGATCTTTGACCTTCACACCCCGGCTATGAACTTTGACATCCACCACATACAAAGGAAACTTACAAACCTCATATAATGTATGTACGCATTTTATCTTCTCAAACTAAGAAATCTGCTGAAAATTGAAACAATATAAGTAAATCATACAAAAAGGTGGTGTGACAGAACTTGACATAAACTTTCTTTGGTGAACATCAGTTTTTATTATCAGTAGCTGATGTAATCGGTCATGCAGTGAAAGTGATATTCAAACTGTCGTTATGTTTATAGTAAAAATGAAAAATGACTGGAATTGAATTAAATGATTCATATCTCCTTTTTTTTTTACCAGAAATTTGTTTCATAATATTATCAAAATTTAATATAATTATTTTGTAATATTTTATCACAACACACATTATGATCTCAGTAAGCCAATTTGATATGCTAACTGACACACACCAATTCTTGTGACATATCATCAAAATGTGGTGCTCCCTTCTCTCTTACTGTGTGGTGACTACTAACACTGAGCGATTTCTTGTGACAAAAAGGGAAAAAGGGAAATTTTATACTTGAGCATCATGAATTGTCTGTATTCATGATAATGGTGGTTATAACCAATACTTATTTCATCATTCTGATTGCATTGAGTGGAATGGTTTATAGAGAGGAGAGCTTTAGATTTTGAGTACTCTAGCAAGAACTGCACACAGCCTGAGTGTTACGGCAAAGAAGTCATAGGACAGTCAATGACCAAACAACTACAAAGTAACAACTACTATTCCATATATGGCATTTACGCCAAAGCTAATTTACACATATTGGTAGTTGAAAAATTGGTCACTTTTGACCTTTATTAAACTTATGACAACCGTGTACGTACTTCCAACTGTTTTTTTTTTTAGGGATACAGTTATATTGTTCTAAACAAAGAAAATACTACAATATCCCCTGTAAACAACTATCACCCTTAAATAACTGACACATAGTAAATCAAAAGTTTAGTCACAACTTGTCACCAGTGAAACACGACTGTTTCAGCCACATGACTGTACTGTAAACACTACTAAGAAGTTCAGGCTGAGAATACGGTCCATTTAATACTGAAATGAAATGCATTGTCACACTTCACAGGTGTTACCTTTCTTTCCGGTTGGCGTAACTCATTCAAGGAATACAGAGGAAAATATCCATTATACTAAAAATTTGACTGGACGTACGTCACTGAAGCATGAGAGACGTAGCCACTGTTCTGCCATGCTGTCAAGATTTATATTTCACCAAACAACTTGAAATGGCCATAAAAGGTGTCTACACCAGGTATTGAATTCATGCCTACGAGGTGTTAGGAGGAAATTTTATAGGAGATTACCAACTATGATATTATGTGTTAATATTTCTACTAAAAACTACTATGCTTATGACAGCTGGGAGGGAGATATGATGACAGGTATAGCATTGATTTGATTAGAGTTAGTTTGGAGGAAAGTTAATAAAGTTATAGGGATACGGATCGAGATGGAGAGAAAAAGCAGAGAGGGATGAAGATAAGGAGGATGGTTGCTTGGTAACAGAATTGATTAGATTTTTCCTAACCTGCATTATGTGCGCTCTGTACTGCCCTGTTTTCAGACTCTGGGCGAAGGCAAAGGAAAAGGAAAAGGAAAAAAACAAAAACAAAAACAAAAACAAAGCAGAAATAAAAGACAATTACGGATTGTTAGAGTGTTAATAATATAAACAGAAACACTGTTAGTTTTAATGTTAGTATAATCAAGTGAGGTAGACTGACTAATCATGGGTAGTGTTGTTTTTCTTTTTTTGCAGGAAATAAATAAAGACATACATGTACTGGTGTCTGTTTTTGATGATCATCATGATTCTGTAACTGAATCAAAGACAAATTGATATTGAAACATGCTGCCGAAAGACATCCTAATTTGATGCAAATTTTATAAGATTTTTAGATTTTCAAGTTTGTTACAATAAAGAGAATGATGTGCATCTGTAAACTGAATCATTCGAACATGATTCTGATCATGACATCATAATTTGATAGCTGTTCGATGAAATAGACGTTAGATTAAATTGTCTGTTGTACAATGTAGAGAATGAGTCTGAACATACTTTTTCTGAAACTAAAAAGAATTTTTTTTACAAGCATTGATATTTGCAGATGAAGACATACAGAAACTTTGAAAGCAGTGGCAGAAGAAAACAGAGTATATAGAAATGAAGTCTGGTCCAATGGGTGAGTGCTGCAGCTAAAGAAAGATATGCAGTAAGACACAAGTAAATATGAAGATACATGTATGTATTGCATGCATGTAACTCAAATTAGACTGCAAAAAAACAAACAAAAATAAATTGTCTCCATAAATTTATTGCTCTAAAAATACATATCTTGTGAAGATACTTTCTCGTTTTGAATGTTACCAACTTTTTCTAGCATACAATGCAAAGCTCAATATTTCATTTCTGCTGCTTTGACAAAATCAGATTCTGATTGGATGACACTGTTCAAACTTCAGCCAATCAGTGTGATCAAAACGAACCTGTTACATCACTGTGTGTTTACACAAAGAAGTGAAAATCTGATTGGATGAAACTGCTCTCATTCTAGCCAATTAGACAACTTCTTTCTACTTTGGATGACAGAAGTAAAAACTTGACCTCTGCATCCTCTGTGAGTAATACTTCTCAGAATGACATTTGAAAAATCTATTTGCAATGTACTATGGTTTTAATATTATTCAGAAATGTGTTAATGACAGGATTTGGCAAATTTTTTCTATAAATCAGTTTATTTCCTTCCTTTGAGGGTGATTAAATCAAGTGGCATGATTTAGAAGTTCAATCAAGGTGAACTTTTTAAATTCCTGAGAACAGTAAGTTGACAGTTTGCTGAATTCACTGTATGTGCCTCAGTCTTATTAATTTAACTGATATTTTGTTCTAGAGAATTCTAACTCAGACTCAGTTAGAAATCAGAAACAAACGAGATCGCCATGGAATATTTCAAACAGAGAACAAAATGGACTTATCCATCCCATACTATAGTCTTTAAATGGCCACCAAAATATACTGTTAACTCTATGTAGACAATTATAATGAACAGATTGGTGATCTCCTTAAAAACAATATGGTAAATATTAAAAACATTATTTTAACATTTCAATAGGCCTAGAAAAAAAGCCTTTACCCCCCCCCCCCCCCCCCCCCCCCCTTGATTTGCAAACAAGTTTATCCCAGAAGCACACTGACATCATGTCAAGTTTGGCTTCTCATTATGAAATGAACACTTTTAACTTCATGGAACTCCTGTGTATTCCCATGGATTTCCTACTCCCTCTTGTCAAATACACGCAAAACTATTGTGTATTTGTGTTTATCAATTTACAACCACAACAGAAGAAATCACCACTGTGCTAGCTAAGTTGATTTACTTTGAACTCTTTTACTCATACTGTTCATATATGTCATCTTTGAATATTTGTGAAACAAGTAGCCTATAAATACAGTGGTATATTTGAAGATGTCAAGTTCCTGCATGAAATGTATACAAACTGTGCTACTGTATATTTTGATGTACTTTGGTATATAATGTTTGTTATATTGAAAACCACAAAGCCCTTGAATTCCAGTATGCAACCTGTGACACTGATGGTATGGATGTTCCACGATGGTAATCCTTGAATCTCAGCATGCAATAATCACGACCAAATTGCTTTTGAAATTCGTAATGTACATACCAGTTGAAAGTGTGAAAGCTCTTGAAAGGTGTGAAATGCTCAGCATGAAATTAACACCAAATGAGCTCTAAGTCTTGTACATTTCCATTGACTTTTTAATCCTAGCATTTAATAGACACTTATTAAATTTCAGTATGTATAGGGAGACTTTAAAGATCTTGAACTGCCTGACCTATCTGCAGTGTATTTTTGTGTGTATGTCAGGTATAAATGCCAGGCTATAGGACAAAGTAGCCTTGGTATTGAGGTTGGTGTGACATATTCATAAAAAGTTAACGCTACTATTTAGAGTCTCTTCTTACCGCTGTTTGACCTCTTCTGCTGAGAGGTCAATACTTTAACATTGGATACATAGCATGTGTTCACAGAATTAATTTGAACCTTTAGGGCACTACCTGTTGACTTTGTATATCCAAAGTTCTCCCTCGGAATCGTTTTTGACAAAATGGTGTGTTTTTAACATTTAATCACTTCAGTTATTAGCTGCTTGAGTGAAGGTTGGCTATGAAGGAAGTGTCTGCGTCTCTCAGAAATATTTAGTAAAGTTGGAAACAATGTCGGGATTAACATTTTGGAACAAGTGATTTTTTCCTTGGGATAAGTGCCATTTCCTCGGAATTAGTGACATTTTCCTTCCCATTGTGATATTTTAACTGACATAGTCTGAACTATTGAAATATAACCCCACATTTATTCTTCCATGTTTGAACTGAGGGGGTTGATATACTGCTGATGTATTTTTGAATTTCCTGTTTTTTATTACTATGTGTGGTTCCAAAATCTGTCATTTCCATGTAACATGCATATTAATATGGTGGTGGTAAGGTGGGTGGGTGGGGTGGGGGGTGGTGGTGGGGGTGGGTTGGGGCATAATTTGACAAGTTACAAGCAACAATCTTTTGAAGAACAAATGAATAAATTTAACCTAACCCCAAAAATTGACCCAACTCATCGATCGGATTAAATTGTGACGACATTAAAAGTGTCCACCCCACTTATACAAACATACCACTGCTATACTGCAATAACAATTACTTTGCACATTCTTTAAAGTTTAAGAAAAACAAAAATATATTACAGTAGAGAAATCTAGGAGCCAAGAATATTTAAGGATGTTAGGGGTGAGGTAAATAAATAAACAAATCTCACTTTGTTATATATGTAATTTAAGTTATTTAGCCACTTTTTCTTCCAGATAACAAACGTGACAGCCAATGCTAAGATCATGGACTTTCTTTGACCTTCAATACATGTTCAAGGTGATGTTCATATTTGTAGCTCACTGAACAGACACACTAACAATGCTTGACTTTGAGAATTGTAAACGTATATATATATGCAAACATTACAACTACAATAACATCTGTAGAAGTTCTTTCATAAGCCAATATGGCGTTTACTCTGTTTAGTGTTTGTGCTAAGGTTGGGCAACCATTGTGATTGGAAAAGGGGGAACATTGTAAAGCTGGAAAATTATACTTCCTTAGTAAAAGTGACCGGGGAACTCAGTGGTAAATTTGTTTAATTACTTTAAAAGTTAAAAATTATCATATCTAAAATTTAATATAACAAACAAACAAACAAACAAACATACACCCTCAACACTGAAATAATACTGGTAGGGAACCCTGATGAATAGACTGGGGAACACAGGTAGGTTTCACCTACTTTAATCACCCTCAACAAAAAACACACAGGTTGAACTCTGATAAAATAGACCAAGAACGTTAGACAAAATTTTACCTACTTCCTACCTTCAACAAACACACAGGTAGGGAACCCCTGACAAAATACACTGCGAACTCAAACAAAATTTTATCTACTTTTGATATATCCTTTGCAACACTTAACCAGAAACTTGTCTTCGTGAGTTAGTTAAACCAAGACAAATTAAGACTCAGGGCTGTGGCCAGTATCAAATAAAAGCATACAGTATTGGTGTTTGATTTAATTGCAATTATCATCTTTATGATCATTCTGTATGTTTGTCCTAGTTTTTATTTCTTAACATTTTTTACCGAAACAAACATTCATGAACAATGTGACAGCGTATAAAATTGCAGTGTTCAAATTCTTTTACGAGACTGTTTTTGTGGTGACATCTTTATATGGTACATTTTGTGGTAACATTTTTTATGGAGTGTTTTACCACCATGGGATTAAATACCACAAATTCAAGTAGGCACATATCCTTATCTAGGTGTATGTGTTCAAGTTATATCATTTAATAATCAGCTGATAATTGCTACAAATGATTCACCACAGAAATAAACACCCAACTGGTGATAACCAGAACTTCCTTCCTGTTAGTATACACAGTAGTGGGTCAAACAAGACAGACAAAATACCCTAGGGGTTCAAACAGGAAGGGTAGGGTGGACAACATTTTTTTTTTAAACTTCATGAAAACAAACATCACAAATGATAAAAATAATACTTGCTATTTGCTATAATGTTGCTAATCTTAAAAAAAAAAAATTGAAAAAATATAATAAATTCCCTGAAATTGGTTTTCTGTTACTCAAAAGCTTTTCACAATTTTTTGAAAATAAATTTTTTAACATGTTTCATAAATAATTTTTGTATTAAACATTAATATAGTTCTGGGGACTTTCTATTTCAACAAGTATTTTTCAAGGTGTCAGAATGAATAAAAACAAAAGAATTACTGATCGCATTAATGTATGTGGATGTTGTGAAATAGTTTTTTTTTTTTCATTTAATGGTTCCCTTTTTACTTGCTGGAGTTAATAGTATAAAAAAGAACTCTAAACTTGATTTCCTGTACAACGCCATATTTGGTCAGTCTTATTATGTGTTTGACGTTAACGCACCCGCTTGCTAGACTAATTACACTTGATACCAATGGCACTGTTTATGTAAACAGGAGTTTGTTTCTTTGAAAACATCATGTAATACTTCACGCACACGGCTCTACAGGGTACCCTTTTGACATCACACGCTTCTCTTCTATGATTGGTCAATCAAAAGGGCTGTTCTAGCCACTGTCTTCACTCCTGCTTTAAGTGCACTTGTAAACAAGTTCCTGTGCGGGTCATTTGTTCTAAGAAAATGTATGAAGTTGAATTCTTTGGATACACAGGAAGTGAAAAGGACAGGAAAGAATGACAAGCAATGTATTATGTGTGCGTACACCTATCACTGCACCACAGTACTCAAGTGACAGAGTCAACACTCCCAATTACTACACCCCTACTCTTCTACCAGGTGGGTACTAGCAGTCTATTGGAACAGCCCTATTTGTGGCATAAATATAGCCAGACAGCCTACACACAGTACACTTGTAGAGACATCAAAACTTGCAGAATGGCATCCTCATCACCAACTTTCACTGTACTCAGCCTGTTTCTGGTCTGTTTGGCAGTACACCAAGTTTGGAGTTGTTCATGTATGCCAAGTCATACCCAGGACCAATACTGCAGGGCGGATTTTGGTAAGTGTTGCTGGGGTTTTTTCTCTTTATATTTTGAGCCTTTCAGATTTATACAAAGATTATCATTATACTAGTCACATTAAAGTGATCATATAAATCCCTTCACAAGAAAAAAAATAATAATATGGCTTTAATAAGAACTTCAGAATGTACAATTTCTTCACACCTGGAAGTATTTGAATCTCTTAAGTTTTAGCTGTTGAAGAATGGAACTGTTTATTGAATACAGGCAGTAGCTAGTACACAGTTATGTCTAATAGCAAACTTTTCCTAGAATTGGAATTAATTATGCTGTTCAAAGTAATAGTACCTATTTCCTCACAATAGTCAGATCCATTCATATATATAAACATAGGAATGAACCATATTAGGACATAAAATTGGGATTCTTCCAGTTTCAAGAGCATGTGCTTCTTTTTTGCACCAGCTTAAATTGTTGACAAAACTATACAACTGACTCAAGATAAGAGACAAGATTAACTTAAATCAGTAGGTAAATAGTTATATAACATATAGGTTGAGAGAGATTTGAGAGATTTGATTTGTTCATAGGTTAGGTACTGATTAGCTAAAGAAGAGCTCAGAGTCCATGACTGGTTCAATGTTATGCATTTTTAATGTTATCTCTATCTCTAAAGAAGCACTGCTTTTTATCAACAAAGGTATCCCCAAGGCCAAAACATTTGAATAAACTATAAAACCTGCATAAATTACACTCTAATACATTACATTATGGTACTTTACATTATACTGAGTTTATGAGCAATGGGGGGGGGGGGGGGGGGGGGGGGGTTATTTTCTTTTTACACATTTTGAAAAATGGAAATACAGAAAACAATTGGGAAGAGAGTGTTTGCATGAGAACAATAACAATATGTTTAAATGTAGTCATGCTTTGCAGACAGAGTAAGTGGGAGTCCCTCTCCTCCTCTTCTTAAGTGTTTAAGTAGTCTTGATGTTAACGTGGTCTGTGAGTGGAGATGTAAATCATAACAATACCGGTAGTCAGAATTGTGTTTTGCACACCACCTGCAAGCAGGACTAGAGTTAAGATTGAAAAGATATACACAACACAAAAGCTGTATTATACGGGACTATACTTATTATAATCTTGTACATAACCTAAGATTTTAACTACACAACAAATTTGGTTTACAGAATCTGGATTGTCTTATTATAAACTCCTGAAAATTGCAAAGGTTGTGAACTTTTTCAACAAGTGCAGGGTACCGAGGCTTTTTTATTTCACTTTGTTTATCAAACAATATATTAAAACTGACCTTCAAACTTTAACAGTTTCCTGTCAATTTCCTGCTGATACCATATTATTCAAACCTGAGACTATATTTAGAGCTAGACATTAATTTTTAGATCCACAACAACTATTTAACTGTATGCCCCTAATGACCTATGAACCCTGTCTAACCAGACTATAAAGTTTGACCCAAATGTCTGAGTGAAAGTTTTATGGCATCTGCAAATATTTTGGCTGTTTTCAAATACTTAAATCAGACTTTAGTTAGATGTAGTAGATTCTAGATTTACCCATGGTATCCAATCTAGAAATCTTGAGATGTAAATCAATGCCTTGGATAGCACTAAACTAACAAAATCCATGCTTCCAAAACATGCATGTATTCTATAGATATTATATGTTGTATCTACTTCTTGAAGACAATGACAAAATTTAATTATTTACTAGAAAATCATATATGTGGACCAGGGTCAAGAAAAGGACGAGGTAAAATGATTTTTTTTAGACGATGTAAAAATTCTCCGGAAAGAACAGTCCATTCATTAAAGTTCCAACATTACTGGCATCGTTATCATTTTGCAAGCTAGTATATTAAATTCAATTTTAGCCAATGACTACATTTTAAAATGACTTTTATTTTCATCCATCTGGTCGACAGTTTAGGAGATGTCTGCAATACCCATCCCACCAAAGTGCCATGAAAAATGTGTTTTAATTGAATTGAATAGATTTATCTTCAATCCTGTTGCTACAGTTAAGATAGAAAAGAAGTACACAACACAGAAGCTGTATTCTACGAGACTATATTTGTAATAATCTTGTACATAACCTAAGATTTTAACTACACAAGTTTGGTTTATAGAATCTGCATTGCCAGTTCAACTCTGGAATGGATAAACTTTACCACACACAGATCATAGATGTCAGTGAAGGTTATTGGAGGAATGGAATGATGTCATAAAAAGTATAAAATCTTAACCTTTGACATGGATAACAATTTATTATCATTTTCCAAGGAAACACTACAAAAGAAGCTGTGTAGTATAGTAGTAGTAAGAACTTTGGTTTTTTTTAAAAGGTTTAGTTGCATAAACAATTCTGCAAACATTAAAAGAAATAAATATGCAAAAGTTTTTCAAAAAGTTTTTTTCCCCGTAACTTGTAAGAATATTTTCACAATACTATCTCTGATCTCACAGATCATATGTTCATGTGACTACTAGTGCAGTATAAAGGACGCTACAAGTGTAGCCTTGAGGCTTGACTACTGTATATGAATGGACTGGCTTGACAGCTATCTACTAGACTATGCAGCAAATGTCATTTTCAAGCCAAGTCCTAAGACTGACAGATCAGCTGTTGTAGGCACGGTCTAATCTCCCTTTCCCCAAACTATTCGGGCTTAGACAGCCCGGACTGATGATGTCATTTCAGTCTAGCCATTTCAGTCCCTTTAGCCCAGCTACCACACTAAATTCCCTACTGCAAGCACTATGCTAGTCTGTAACATAAGATGTACCATGTCACCGTATCTGTCATCAGCATGCACACTTTTACACACTGGTTTACGTAGTCATGTAACTTACTAACTTACGGTACAATCTAGCGGTACCCTTGTGTGATGATAATCCTTGTTGGGTGTTTACACAGTATAGAAGTAGAATTCGAAGGAGACGCTATTGTATATATTTGGTGTATTATTATCCAAGTCAGCAGCAAACTTAGTTCACACTAGTCCAAAAAGGTGTGTAATAGACAGTCAGCAAGTATCTAAGGAAACCATTCCTACATTTCACAAACAAATAGTTGTTTTGTTGTCTAGACAAGACAAGTAGATGTCTAGAAAATCAAACATAGTTTGGTAGCCATGGTTTCCTGTTGTTGCAAAGAAGTCAAGTGTTTTGAAATCTGTATCCTTCAAAAAAAAAAATCTGTTTTGGAGCAAAATTAGTCAAGCGGCAAACTTAGTTGGAATCTCACACTGTTTTTGTTTGTATACCCATTGACTACAGAATTGCCTTGAAGACTTGATCCAAGCACACAAACACAGACTCTCATTAAATGTCGAATAACCTATCGCTAAGCTCAGAAACCTAAAACAGTGAAACCATATACAATGTGTTTAGTTTCTCATATAAAATTTCATTCTACCACAGCAACCATGGAGTGACTTGTCCGTGGGCTGAATGGCTAGCTTAGTATTGTCTGCATTCTATGTTCAAAATTGCCAAACTCTGGCTGTGTTTGTTTAAAAATTAACCAGTTCTGTATGCATGAAGGGTGATGCTTAGTTTGATCACACTGAAGTATGCAGGTTTTCCCCTGGGTACTCAAGTAAAACTCTGTTTAACACTAGAACACCACTCAGTACCATTCAACAATTTCTAAATTTATTTAGACCTATAATATTAAGATTCTTATTATTGCACGTCAAACACTAACAAAGAGACTACACTGTGATTGTTATGGTTAGGGGTTAGGGAACAATTGTGATAAAGTTTTAGTGATGGATGGGGTCAAACTTTTAAAAATAATATTTGAAGTCGTTTTGTTGCCTTGCAGTAATTCGTGCCAAAGTAGTCGATAGCAGACTGATCTATGAAGACCCTCCAAGACCTCCAACTCCTGCCAAACCAACTGATTTACCAGAAGTCGACACAGATGCTGCTTGGACCACAGAGGCGAGTGATGACACAGTAACAAACAAACAAGTAACAGTGGAGGAGGAGGAGAAGGAAGAAGAGATGGAGGAGGGAGAGAAAGAAGTGGAAGAGGAAAAAGAGATAGAGGAAGAGAAGGAGGTGGAAAAAGATTTCAATAATGAGATTTTTAACATCATTCCAGAAAGATTACGGAGATCAATACTGCCTCTGCCCCCTTATGAGGAAGTTAAAGAAGAACTGGAAATTTTGGAAGAAAGAATGCCGATTGCAAAGGAGTGGAAGGTTAGAGTCAGTAGAGTATTCAAGGGACAGGATTTCATTGATGAAAGAACAACTGTGGAACTTCTCACGGCACCAATGGACTCACTTTGTGGGATCACCTATCTGAGTAAAGGAATACAGTATGTTTTCAGTGGTAAGTTTGGCTCACTCACACCTTGCTAACCCAGAGAATTGGCTATCAGTTTGGCTCACTCAAACCCAGCTAATCCAGAGTTCACTGCTTTGGGTGAGGAATAATATGATGTGCCAGAAAGCCAAGTCACTGGGCTAATAGTAACTCACTATGAGTTGGGGTAGTCTTATCACTGCACCATATGTTACACAAACCAAGGTCAATGAACAAGACAGCACATTGCCCCCCCCCCCCCCCCCCCCCCAATACAAATGTATATTTTAGTCTGTGAACACAGTCAGTTGACAGCATCAAGTCTAGATATGCCCTTTGTACAGCTACACGCCCACTTCTTTGTGTCTAGGTGTTGAAAAGAAACAAATGCTCCATTTCAAAAGGACTTTTGACTCTGACGACAACATACGTAGGGTGTTGGAAACTTTGTCTTCAGGACACACGTGTATAGTGTATCGTATTTACAACACAAGACATCACACAAACGCAGCCTGTTAGTAGCGGTTTCCTGTTGGCAAAACTCCATCAGATTGTACTGTGCGTGCTGTCTTCCCTCCCACACACTATATATCGTACGATGTAACTAATAAACATGAGACTGATTGTCATACAAGAGAGTATTTCCTGCCATGTTTAACAGCTCACTTTCTATGGGTCACCAGTCATTCAAGATAGGTCAAGCAATCTGTCTATTATAATACGTACCACTCATGTTCTGCCAAACTCCTCTACAGTCCTTTCTATAAAACCATTTTTTTCCCAAAGAATACTTTTGATATAATAGACCAGTTTTCTTGTCAATGATACACTTTCTGATTACATAACTTCGTTTCTTTGGGTTTATTTCTTATCATCAGCAGTTTGGCATATATACCCATGGAAAAGTAAGGAAGCCCTACCCAATACTGAAACTACGAGTGCAAGTTTGAAATGATTGTTCCAATCAAATATAAGCACACACGCTCTTTAGTTTCTAGAATGTCGACGATGTAATACTACCCTAAAAGTGTTAGGTATTATAGAGTTAATGACTGGAAGTAGCTATGATATAGTAAATATCTTCAGATCCCAACTTCAGATTCAAACCCAAAGGATAGCTAAGCTGTTTAAGTTCCCAGGGTCACATGTAGTCGGGGATAAATTTCTACGAGTCCCAACAGTTAGTACGTCACTGGAAAAAAGAGTTTATTATCTCATATTTCCGTCAATTTTTAAGATTAAAAAATTAAATTCGCTCACCATCCATTTCCGCTTGGAAATCGATTGAAAGATACTTTAAAGAGAAAGTAATAATGGACCTTTTGAGGTTCATTGGATGATGATAATTAATGATAATGATGATAATTAATGATAATAAATGATATCAAATGCCAAATTATCTGCTTTAAAGTCATGTTCTCATGTCCCGTATTGGAAGGATAGAGTTCTGACAATTTAATTGGTGATTAACATGAAATTTAGTTATTAGCATTACATATGCATATAATTACTGATAATTTTAAAAAGATGTCTGTGTCAGTGTCAAATAATCACATATAACATGAAATACTGAGACTCGGAAATTGGTTTTAAATTAAATATTAATCTGACAGTGTATATGCTAAGAGAAAGGGGGGGGGGGGTGGGGGTGGTCTGTGGGGATGGGGTAATTAGCAATGTTTACCAGATAGCTATCACAATTAGTATTTGGTGTGGGAGCCGCCGGGTAAAATAACTGTAAAGTCTGCCCATTCTCGGACATAATATATTTTAACTAAAAGTTTTATCGATTCAGACTAAATTATTTTATAATGATTTAGAGTCAGGCGTAAAGTCTTCTAATATTTTGCTCATCAACAATGTAAAGTATTTTACAATTTTTATTCTGTCTTTTAAAAAAAAACCCACAGGTCGTTACTATGACAACATATTAAGGATCAATTCATGTGGACTTCTTGAGGACTATCACAAAATGTCATCCAGACAGAAACAAGGCCTTAAAGGTGGCTACACAGAAGGATGTGCAGAATGCAGGGTGAGTAGGACAATGTTCTGGTAGCAAGAATCCTTGTAGATTTCAAGGCATTTCACACCTACTGTGAATGGGAAGAACGAAGGATGGGATGAATGTCAGACATGAAAACAACTAACTTGAGTTTCTCGTTCATGCTCTTCTAAACCAGCTATCATCTAGGGTCATCAAAAGTCTTTTCTTGTTCCTGCTCTTCTAAACCAGCTATCTGTGATGATCATACTACTGATACTACAGTTGATATGCGAAGTCAAGCAGCCTACACAATTATTTTATGTTTTCATCTTCACTAACAGCTTTACATTTTAGACAAGGTAAAGACAATTGATAGCACAGACACATAATTGCAACTTTTGACAATACAGGGAATTTTGTTTGCGCATACATTTTCAATTAGATGAGATATCAAGTTCAGTGAGTTCGGTTGAAAAGTTTTATGTTACGATAAAGACACCCCAGATAGACCAATTTTACCTATAGTAATAGTAGTAATCATTTTATCATTTAGGGTCATCAAAAGTCTCTCCCCTCCGACTTAGTTTATTTTGATATAACCAAATGTTTTTTCTCCATTGAAATAAATACCTGTTGGATTGACTAATTTGTCACAACTGTTTATCTAAATATCTTTCTTTCTTTCCCCTTTTCCCAGATTATACCCTGCTTTAGTTTCCCATGCCGGGAGAGTAATGACTCCTGCCCTTGGTATCCATTCCAGGATACAGATTGTGAAAGTCAATTCTCTCGGTGTCTTCGCAAGAAAAGTGGAAAGTGCGGTTGGCATAGCAACAAACAAATGGCTAAATGTCAGGCTAGCAAGAGCAGCTAATAAGGCAGATCACAGAAGATCATACATTGTACACAGATGGAAATGACTTTATACATACCATGAAGTTTTATCAACTTGTTGGATTTTTTTTTTCAATACTATTTACAGCCCTACCCAGTCACTAAATCTTCTCATATATTTTTCGTCATCATCATTTTTTGTACTAAAATATCAATTAAAATTGTCGCAGAAATTTATTAAAGATGTAATTTATTTTCATGATATATTAAATGATTTAAAACTGTATTACCCACACACTACAGAGTAGTTTGCATACTGTTTGCAAAAAATATGTTTATGTTATAAAAAATACAGGCGTATTCAGTTTGAAATGTTTTCACTGCCAATACTGTAGAATTAAAAGAAAGAGTAGAGTGCTAATTTTCTTCCAAAAATTTTGATTTGGTTCATTTTTTTATGAAAAGACTGAAACTAATATAAAGATTACATAAATGTATGTTGTAGAGACTTGAATATAATGATGAAAAAAAGAGCCATTTCTCCGTTTTGTTTTGTTTTCTGTTTTTCTGACTAAGCGCCACCACTCTATTTGCTATCCTATCTGCCATTTTGATTGTTTTCAATCAAATTTTCACTCCATCCAGCAAGTCTACAATGACAGCTGTATCATACTGGTTTCAAATGGCATTCCTGTATAGACCGATATTGGACGAATACATAATGAGATATATTTAAATCATGCCATCAACTCACATGCTGAATCAACAATTAGGTGTTGTCATGGAAATGTGACCTCACTCTAATTACATGTTATATTCTATTCAAATGTTACTTATATTTTGTACACGTTATATCTGTCATCGTATACATTTTTTTATATAAAGGTCAATATCAAAACATCAAAAACAGATGTCAGTATTTCATCCAGCTTTTCAATAAAGACAAGTTTCAGAACAATTTAACAGTATAGCAAATAGTGATACCCAAGAAATGTTCATTTTGATATAAACAAACACTTTGTACCTCGTTGTTTTGAATACTTTGAGAAAAAAATTGACTGCATGGATATGTTATAAATCTACAGTGATTATACAAAGTCACTGAACTTGGTCTGTGACCATCAGTTTTATGGATGGAGAATCTGTTTGGCTTTCCCAAGGATAAAACAAAAAGAAACTAAACTGATGTGTTTTGAGAGATAGTGAAGACACACACAGACAGACAGACATTATTGTCACAACACCTTCCCTTATGGGAGGTAAACAGACCAGAAGGACCTATAAGCATAGTGTTTAGGCTGACTGCTTCCTATAGTTTAGTGACATTCATGCACCATTGTACAGAATTATGAAAAAACTCTCAACTAGAAATATTTCATATTTCATTATCTTCTGATAATTCACATTGATTATGTAGTATTTACAATTCTCATTTCCAAGACTGATATTGTTTTGGTTGATGATGTAATCTTTTCTGTATATCTGAATGAAATATAAAATGAATATTAAACGTTCTATAAATTTTAGAAAACTGAATGTTCTTTTGTGATTTGTTTAAGTCATGTATGGGGGGGGGGGGGGGTGGTCCAGGGGTCCTCACAATATGACAGGACTGTGCTGCCCCCTGAGGCCATTTACAACTATGGGCTTCCATTCCATTGGGGGCTGACAGGACTCAGTGCTGCTCCCTGAGGCCATTTACAACTACATGTATACTTCCATTCAATTGGGGGCGACAGGGCTGTGGTGCCCCGTAAGCCATTTACAACTATGGGCTTCCATTCCATTGGGGCGACAGGACTGTGCTGCCCCCTCCCCTATGCATGCTCATTGGTTCAAATGTGTTTATAGTTCCTATTATTGTCTTGTAAATTGTGACTGTGTGGCCAAACACATGAGAAGGCAGGTAGACTGTAAAGTGATTCATGGAGTGGCACTCTGTGAGCGATCTGTTTAGAATGGTTGGTATATAAAATGTAACTGGCTGAATTAGTGTGGTGACCATTGGCCACATTAGACAATTGAAAAACTCTCTATTTTGATAAGGTATATCATGGAAAATGTGACAAGGCTGTTGTAAGGTGGCTGCAGCTGTAAGCAAGTGGCTACCTTATTTATGTTTGTCCATTTACTATATGCAAATGTTTGATTGTGTTACTGAAAATCTTTGAAGCATGACATGATACTCAATATTGTGTGTGTGATCAGATATTTGAATTGTGGTCATAGATTATTATAACACTTTTTGAGCATGTGTGAAATGTTCCGTGTAAGTGTATGATGAAAGACACCTGTCAGTTTGGGAGTAAAATTGTGAAAAACGTTGACAAAGCAGGAGAAATGAGTATTTTTTTTCTCTCTCAATTTTTTCAGGCCACTGTATGCATTGTCATTTTGATGTTTCTATATCATTTTTCACTTTTGTGGAAGTAAATATACGTCTGTGAAATCACTTTGCAAACATACATGATACTATTTTCCACTATTCTTCTTTTCTTTCAGGTTTGTGAACTTTTATAAAAAATATTCCTAAAACCATATATGAAACCTCAACCATTATTTACAACTTGAACTACAGGACTGTGCCAGATCCTGTATTTACAATTTGATTTGATAAAAAGTCAGCATGTCCTTTGCTCTACATTAAAACTTTATTATGGAAGGATCGACGCAGACATTTCAACCTTGCAGAGGTGATCTTCTTTAGGTCTAAAAACAATAATAAAATAAACGAAATGAAACTAAGTAAAATAAACAAAACCATCAACATCCCCTGTGAGATTGAAAAGTCCGTCTGTAATAAAGTTTTGATGTAAACTAAAGTTTTGATGTAAACTAAAGGACATCTTGCAAAAAATTGGCTCATTGTTGGGGTTAGACTAACATCAGTTTTCACAACAAACCTATTTACAACTATAGTTCCAAGGGGGTGGAGGGACTATAACAGGACTGTGCTGCCCCTCCCCTATTTCCAACTACAGGATTCCATTCTATAGGAAGCTATGTAACAACTGTGTGCTCCCTCCCCTATATTTACAACTACAGACCCCCCCCCCCCTCCCCTTATGCATCATTTTTATGTTCTAACATTTTGGTGAGGTACAGCATGACATTGCTATAAATTTACACATACTCCCTCCAATATGCACACCTATTCTGCTGATCGAGTGACTACAATTCTCTCTGTACAACTGTAGGTTCTATTCTGTTGGGGGACACAACAACATGTAAACTGCAACCAACAGAATTTCTCAGTTGAAGCTATATTCTCATTATCATTGTATAATCAGTAAAGGGAAATGTAAAACATCTGATAACATCTATTGTGGTTATAACACACAGTCAAATATTTTTTCAAACTGAAAGATTTGAGTAATATGATGCAATCCCCTCTAACATCTCCCAAATATTTGTATAACTAATTATTGTAAACGCTAAATTATGCAGGTGTTTGATGTAGTGATTCAGGCACAGGGACATTGCTTTACATTGTTGGTTTCCACTGAAATATCAGACGAATCCTGCTACTACAAATGTATCAATACACTCTATACTATAGTATAAAACAAACTTCTTTCTGTAAAGGTAGGGTAAATCTATGCAAGTCAAAATGTTACTACATTTCGCCTGTAGACAACGACAACAGCAAACTAAGAAGTACTATGTGTCCCTATGGATTCATGTATTGACTTCCAATAGCTGCCTAATTCCAAGACAATAATAACAATATCACTCTGTATTGCAAACTTTACGTCCTCTCACACTGAAGTCTTCCATCACTTTATAATCTGTGACCACTTACAGTGCTGTAAGTGTGGTTTTGGCACTTGTCCACTTTTTGCTATGATAGTCTGGGACTTCATATAAATGAGACACATTTGTAAACAGTGTCTCTACTTACAGGGTGCAGGCATACCAAAAGAATGTCACAGACTAAGTACACTGGTCATGGTATATTGGTCTGTGAAGTGATACGATACTGGTCATGGCGTATTGGCCCATTTATAGGAAACGTGTGGGCCATATATATAGTCTGTGTCTGAGACATTAAAAGTAATGTAACCATGCAAAAATACTTGCGTAACATACCAATGTGTTTATTTCTACAGTTGACTTCACCTCAATCTGGACATCTTCCAGAATACATAGTTTACATGTAACAGACTTCTGTTCTCTTCTTTATGATTGAGAGGTTTATTTAGTCTAGCTCTAACCGTGGTATCAAAGCATTCCTTTACAAAAAGAAATCTTGTGAGATTTGCTACCAGGGGTAGCACTAGACTAGGTTTCCTACGCTGAAAAAAAAGTGTTATGGGTTGGAGGCACTCTTTCCAAGTTAATATTTTCATGTACATGCAGCTGCACTAGCTGCAACTAGAACGTTTAAAAAAAAAAAAAAAAATGTTTGTCAGGTACAATGAGTTACTCACTGTAACTCATAATATGGTACACCTTGAACAGTATCACATCACATGTGGATAAGGCCTAACAAAAAAAGTTATGTGGTTCTGATTATGCTCAATTTTGTGTGTCACTGACCCCCCTATCTGTAAAACCAAAAACAGGCTAACCCCCTATCACTTCATTTCCAAGCTTTCCAAGACAGCACCAACATGTAAAAGGCAACTACATAGGGTTGAAATATTTTTGAAATATAGTTTGATAGGATCTTGACGGTATTTAAGAAGGGAAGAGCTTGAGACTGGGATATGTCCACCTCATGTGGGGGTTCCGGGGTGGAGGATTTTTACTCTTAAAGCCAATTAAATATTTACTATAGGCTATTCAGACCCTTTCAAGCAATAACTTAATCCATGCTTTACAAGACAGCACCATCATGTATCAGAAACTATTTTTTATAACTTACATAGGGTTGAAATATGTACTTAAAAAGTTAAACAGCATCATCATATACATGTAGATGTAGTGAAGGTCAGCACATCTAATGGTAGTATCATTGGTAGGGGAGATTTGGAGATTAAGGCAATTTTAGACTATCTTGGCAAACATTACACATCTTGAAAAGACAATATCATCTCAAATTAGAATAGGGTGAAAATATTTAAGAAAAGTTTAATACCATTATGACAGTAAAAAGGTTGTTGGTGCATCTGATTGTTGGTTGAATGCATGAGTGACCTCTGGGGGTGAGGGAGTCCTTGGGGGTTTCCCCAGCCAGATCTTCAGTTTTTTGCTTCTATTAAGGCAATGTTTAGGTTATTCGTAGCCTTTGAGGTAAAATTTCCAAGCTTTGAAAAGCTAATGTAAATGTGAATTTTAAATGAGTTTCCCATGTCACATAAAAATGGGCCCGCAACATTGGTATAGGGGCATTAATGTTGTATGTATAGTAAAGTCACCAGTATGTTAGAGAACTTTAGGTGGTCATACCTACATGTAGTGTATAATAGAGAAACTGGAATCTGATGAGATGTGATGATTTGTAGTGTCCAAACTAGAAAGTATATTATCCCTTCTGACAAGTTCATAGTGATGAGTAGAACAGGTTAGATTAACTTCTTTTATAAACTATCTATGAGTATGAAGATTACCATTACGAAACCTTCAAGTTCACTTTTGCCCCAAAGTGCAATATAAGTGAAGCATTGATTGTGAAACAGCCAAGCATTTACATGACATGTTCTGTAACTAGTGTGGTAGCTAGGTAATACATGTATATGTATATGTATAGTTATGTTTGAACTAATAAGTAATATTAAAGAATTCATGTAAGAACCCGGGACAAGAACAAATATTTACATGTACCACATTTCAGACAAGGCTGATGATGCCATTGTAGAAAAAGGATTTTTTTCTTCCATCACAGTCCAAAACACAATGGACCCCCCACCCCCCATCCACAATTTTCAAAACAGCATGATCCACCCCTACTGCCAATTTCAAAAACAGGGTGACACCCCCCCCCCTCCCCAGGTCGAAGAAACTGACCGGTCCCTTAACATGTACAATGTCTAACTTATTGGTATTTGGCAATGTTCAGTGAAGGTCAGTGTCTGATAGGAAATGTCATCCAGTTACAGCTAGTTGTAGCTATAAATATATTCTCTATGAATGAAAAGGACATCGTTGTCATAAACACCTTGAAATGATTAGTGGAATATAACAATAAAATAGTTGAGAAATCCCCCTTATTGCGAAACCTAAGTATCTCTCTATAAATGAAATGGCATGGAAAGGATATCATTACTTGACTGTCCTTTTGTTCAGAGTTGTGTACTACTTCCCTATTGCCTAGAAACTGGCAAATAATAAGTGTAATTCCCAGCACTGCTTTGTATACCTGCTGATTCATCCTATTTCTGTTATTGCAATTACTAGTATTGTCTTCCACAAATTGAAAACTTTGTATTTCCTCTTGTTTTTAAAGGACTGCAAATGAAATGAGGTACACATCCTGTTTGCATAACAAAAGAAGCCCTCAACTTTTTAATTAATATTCGTGATGTCATCATCATGAACTAGCTTAGCTCTTCCAGCCTCTGACTTCACCCCTACTGGACAAAGTGAAAGATTTCTTTATATGGCATCAAACTTGGAAACTGGTGATGATGAGAGAGCTGTACACTTGATATGGTGAAATAGTTTTGAATGAAAACTGTGACGCACAACTAGGTCACATTGTTGTGTTGTGTTTTTTTGTGGCCGAGTGTAACCCACGTTGTGATTTTCACACCCAATCACCCGGAAGGTCAACATTACATGAGACAGCTGTTCTGTATTGGCAATAGTGCTCATTAGATGCTATATAAGTCCCAGACTCCTGAGTGATCTCATTAACAAGAACACCAGCCACTGACATTGATCCAGTGTTGTAAGACTAAAGAGAAGACATACGTAAACATGGCAAGTACATGGTTGCAACTCATTCTGTGTGTGGTTCTAGTTCTCTGCTGTCACTTCCAAGTGTCAAACTCATGTTCATGCATGTCACAACATCCACAAGAACAATGCTGCAATGCTGACTATGGTAAGTGAACACACAAATATTATCAACTGTTTCTTTAAGTTAAGTTTAACTCTTCACAGTTGTATTTTTGAACATAATAACAGTACACTTTGAATGGTTAGACATACTCTAGCTAACAACCCACGGTGAGAACTGATCATTGTGTGTATATTCAGATTCATAAAAAAAGTGTCTGGAAGTTTTGCTTAAAGGGGCACAAGCTGAGTTTCTACCTGTATTGGCGTAGTTTTGATATTTAGAAGAAACTTGCATTATTGTACCTACTGAAGCACACAACACTTGTTTAACATGCATGTTTATTTAACAAGGGAGATATTGACTGAACTCAAACCTGGTATTACAATTAAGAGATAACTTATAAATGATCAAGTGACATAATTTATGATTATACTATCAATGTTCAAGGAACCCCTACTATGCAATCAACTGTTCTAATAATGTCAGAAGACAATT
This sequence comes from Glandiceps talaboti, assembly GCF_964340395.1. NCBI lineage: Eukaryota > Metazoa > Hemichordata > Enteropneusta > Spengelidae > Glandiceps > Glandiceps talaboti. Next base: position 29,216,307 of record NC_135549.1, read on the forward strand.
GTAATGTAATAGAAGGCATTGAAAATAACATTATACCAGAATGTGGTTTTATTTAAGTTTTTTCACCTGAGTAAAAAGCTTATAAACTCAGTTTGTGCCATTTTAACTTTTCAGGTATATACTATCTGTCTAGTCTTGAACCTGTATTACTTTACTTTTACTGTAATATGAAATACTCTTTGGCAAAATGTAGTTTTGGTATATGGGGGGGGGGGGGGGGGGCTTTAATAGCATGATACATATGTTATGCAATAGGCCAAACATTACAGGTCTAAACCTGGACAGACAACAAGGTTTTATCAGCTTTGTTTTGATCCTTAACTTGTTTGTTTACTGGAACTAACTTAAAAATTGCATAATGTATTATTCTCAAACATGAGAAATTTCGCAAAGTTATTCCGAGAGTTTGTACTTGTATTAAGTATATAATAAAACACATTTGCAGAAAATGGATTCTGATTGAAATAGGTAGACTGCAGTGATGCATTACTGAGTAAAAATTGTTCATTGTAAGTGTCCATGTAGTGATTTGATATCTCCATAATCTATGGGCAGTTGGTTTATATACTAAACACACAGACCTGAGATGGAATAGTTTACATATTAAAATATAGAACTATAGCGAGATACTGACTGTAGAGATATAAATGTTATGACTGCAGTAACTGTAGTGGTTTCACTCCGTCACTCTTGGTCTCTTTGCAAATCGCATATAAAAATAAAAAATAAAAATAAAAATGTTGCGTCACATACAATGAAATAAAAAGAAGAATAAAAGAGTATTGTAAAAAAAAAACCCTAAAACTATTGCAGTTAGGATAGTGGTTAGAGCAAGCTCATGCATGCAACCTGAAGGGCAATCTTGTATATAGCAATGATAACATGTTATCACCAACTTTTGTTTTGTTGCGTACGTTTTAGCCAAGAGACAAAGCATTACTCTTGTATGCTCTCAATCAGCTTGAGACAAGTCTATGGGATTATAAGTTACATTGTATATCCATAGTAGAGAACTGATGTGTGAAAAAAGCACGGTGATAGAGGAATCCTTCCAAGTTCATCTACTAAGCTGAATAGAAGATGTGTCTTTTCACTCTGTGTCACATATATGGTGGCCCTGTATAAGATCAGAGGTTGCGTGATGTCTTTGGCAACTATAGACTGTAAGATACATTATGTTGTTGTTGTTCAGCCCTACCAGGCTTCTTAACAAGTGCTGCGGCTGATAACATGGCACAAATATACAGACTACAAGCTGAGAGTTGTTGGAATAGCAATCTATAATCTTATCACCAGATTGGACAAACACTTGAAATCACTATGGTGAAAACCAGTGGTGGCTTTGTATATAAACAGTATGCTTATAGCTATAGCACTCTACATGTTGACCTCTGTGAACCATCATACCAACTACTGTGTAGCAAGCTGCCAGTTACACACCGTGTGTGAGTTTGTAAACTTTCAGCTTGGTTGGCCATGGCAATTGAAGTAGACAATAAAAAGTAGTTTTAGATTGATCATTCTTGTACTTTTGAGTGTGCATGCAGTCACCCCTACAGGCCAGTCACCCCTACCATCAGTCAATTATGTCATTTTTTCCAGTGAATTTATCAATGTAGCGGAACTTAATTCCTGCCTGTGTATTCTATTTGTCATGGTCATCCATCACAGAGCTGTCGGATATTCCCCCACAATTCATCCAATGCAATCCAATCTACCAGAGTGTTTCAATTACTGTTTTCATTTTTTGGTGATTTTCAAGAAATCAGATCAACAACTATCACTCAAATCCAAAACTGTATTTTTGATGATTTTCAAAAAATCAGACAACTCATTCCAAAACTTTATGCATTAGCAGCAAAATATATACTCTGGCTTGCAACAGTGTTTCAATACACATCACCATGGAAACCCACTAAATATTCATTATTTCCTCACCATCAACAGTGATCAGGGCCAAGGTTATGAAGTCAAGAGTTGTCATTCCAACGGCACCTCCACCACCCCCAACAGACATTGTAGACTACGACACAGACGACAATTTCAATTTGACACTTGGCAATGACAGTATTGTGACACCCCCTGAAGATGTTGCCATGGATACTGATTATTATTCCTCCTATTCCGATACTTCTCCTGATGCTGCTAGAGTGTGGACAGTCAGGATAACAAAGGTGTACAAAGGAAAGCAGGGAGACTTGAAGTCAGGACGGGAGGTAGAATTATGGACTCCAGTAGAAGATGCAACATGTGGTATAGAGTACTTAAAGAAAGGAGCATTCTATGTGTTCACAGGTGAGAAATAGGGATTTGATGGGGGGGGGGGGGACGACGGGCGACGGCTTTGTTTTAAAATCTCTTACTATATGCAATGTGTAACATAGAATACAAGAGAGTTACATTCTATATATGTTGTTGCAGGTGAGAATACCAGAGTTTCGTTGGAAGGTAGGGGGATGGGTAGTCTATCAGCTAGCCCTTGGATGTTCTTCCGATAAAATATGACACACAGCCGAACAACGCTATCGAGGATGGAACATCCGAGGTCTAGCGAATGTCATCAGGATATAAATAACTGCCAATCAGAGAACCGTATTAGCGACAAGCACAAACAGAGGACAATAGCTAAATTTTCATGCATATTCATCTTAAGGAGGGGCTTGTAAAAATAACCACCAATGCGTTAACTAAAATGTGTGAATGACAACGTCTACACACTCATCAAACACAATTACCATAAACTGATAAGACATAGTAATGACACAAATGTGTTTGTCAACACCTGCATGCAGAGATTGAATATATTAAAGTATATATATGCATATATGGCCCAACCCACCACTTATCGTAATCTCAATGGAATGTCCGGTCTGAAAATGACATTCGCTAGACTGTTCGGGCAGGCCCTCACATGCGAACTTCGTTCGCTTATAGTTATAGCATCGAAAGAAAGCCCGAACGTCTAGCAGCAAGACTAGGGGATGGGGTTAGGGGGTGGGAGGGGTGGGGGTGGAGTGACAGTGATGAGTTATGAACTTTTATTGGTCAGGTTCATATTAGACATATCAAGTGACGAGTTCTAAACCTGTATGTGTTTATATATTTTTCTGTCTACCAGATTCATTTTTGGAGTTATTATAGTGACGAGTTCTAAACCTGTATGTGTTTTTTTTTTTCTATCTGCCAGGTTCATTTGGGAGTTTTTATAGTGATGTGCTAAATATTAATATGTGTGATTGGGTCGTAGAATGGAAATCACTAACCAGAAAACAAAAGAAAGGCATAAAGTCCACCTATTTAAAAAATTGTCAATGTGAGGTAAGATCATGATCTAACAAATTCCCCCTGTGATATTTTTAGTAAATACTATTCATGTGACAAAGTAATTTTTATAGTTTTTTGAACCCATGGATGTTATATTCTTTTAGCTTGATAAGATTGTATGGATTGAACACTTTGTCAAAGACAAACAGTTTTTAGAACACTATCACCAATAATTTCTCTATATACTTTTATAAAATCAGTACTGTTATATCGATGTTTTGTCCTACTAGTTTTCTTTGCCTTAGCTGTGTTTATATTGTTGGGACAAAATACTGATGTCAGGTGTGATGTCAGATTTCAAGCATCTGTCAGTTGGAAAATGTATAATAATAATTTTTTTTAGGAATAATGTACTCATATCAGGAAGGACCAGATTTCAGGCCCAGCACATTCTCACAAACCAGAGCTGTTATTTCTGTCATGACACTGCGAGGGCGGTGCGTCTTGAACGGTGCCATAAAAGAGGCTGTGGTTTACAATGATGACCCAGCAGTTCATATTAGGATTCAAATTTAGACATTAAAAATTGTTGTCTGACAGATCGAACTATAGAAAAAATTTGTCCTGAACCAAAGAATAATCCTATTAATCCTTATGGCTGTACTGATAAGATAACACTAATGTAAGAATGTAGGACTGAAACCTTGGCCTTTAATTTATGGAAAACTGAGAAAAAATAATGGTGATTTTGAATGTGTTGAATTCAACTTTTGATTTCTCCAAACTGAGAATGCTCAGATGCACAGGACTATGGGATTACCTGTAGTTATCGTAATATCTAATCTGTAGTTATTGATAGAATAAACCTCGTACAATGGTCGAGATAACCATGACTAGATTATCTGTGGTTACAAACAATAACACAATTGTGTACAATACTGATCGAGTCATGTTTATCATCACATTTCCCATGATGCAACATTCATGACATTCAAGATGGCGGGTTTGCAAGTTCCCCCATTGACAATTCCATTAATGAAAGCAAGATTTCATTTTAGTTTTCGATCTCATTTCATATTCTTTTCATTGACAGATCTACACCTGTACACTAACGGATATTTGTATGTCTATAAGAAGTGGGACAATGTTTCCACCAGGCTGGTCAGACAATGAGGACGACATTGACGGCTGTATTGCCCATGCTTACAGCTATTGTTTTGTACAACACTCTGCATGTGTTCCACGGAAAGATGGAAAATGTGGTTGGGAAATGGGAAAGGACACAAAGAAATGTATGAGTACTTAATTCTTCTCGTAGTTCCTTGGTTTGAAAGCAAAGTATCAAGAATGAGACCAACAAGTTTGGTTATCTACAGAGAAAGTTTCCACACTATCAATGACCACAGAAGATAAAAGTTTTATTTTTTGAAAAATATAGTAAGTAAAAATGTGTGCATTGATGAATTTTTAAAACTCATACATACATACATACATACATACATACATACATACATACACATATATATATACATATATATATATATATATATTACTATTATAGGGGTTAATCTGTCAAATCACAATGTTTATAAAAACTTGGGATGTTAAATAAGATAAAATGTGTTTGTTTCATTCACTTTCACTTCACTGGGTCGATGCCAGCGCTGTACTGATAAGTTAGAGTGACGGGGGTGGGTGAGGGATGAAACCAAATTGTGTAACATCCCAGTTTTATTTAACAACAAGAGTTTACAAGGTATCCTTTCCCCTTTTAAAACATATTTTGGGGGCATTGCTCAATTAGATCTCAGTGAAAGTAGCAATTTAAAGACTCTATTGGTGTGTGATTTGTGTCTTTACTGTTCAATAAATTAATATATATCACACTAGATCAACAACTTACAGGAGTATATGATTATAATTCTGTACTACCAATATTGATAATATACAGTAGTAGCATTTAATGTTCTTTCTTCTGAACAATAAACACACTGAACCACTTACAATCATTGCATAGTTATGTACATATAGTTACTAAATACTTCAGTGTAGAAATACTAAACTTGCCCCCCCCCCCAAAAAAAAAAATAAAATAAAATAAAATAAAAAATTTCTTTCTCATCTTTTTGACTTCTGACAAAAGAGATGCAATTGTAGCAAATACTAATGTTGGCCAACAGAAAAGAAAAAAATTGCTCAATTTAGACTTGTGACAAAAGTGATGCAGTTGTAAATAATTTGCCAATATGGGGAATATTAAAACGTTGTTCTTATTCTAGCCTTGTGCCAAAAATGATGCAATTGTGTATTGCCACAAAGTTGAAACAATGGTACTTTTGTTGTCCGTTAGTTAAAATTCCCAGTGAGGACTCAGGGAGATGATATGAGGTATAAATGTGAAACAAAAGCTGACATTATATATATTGACCTATGTCACCTTGAACTAACCTTGGACTTTAGACATTTGGCATGTTTGGTGAAAATTAATGTGTGACAGTTTTGACACAGTGGGATACATTTATACAAGGAATCATTACATTAAAAACGTGCAGGAATGAATGTTCATGGACTCTTCCAAGAAATACTTTGACTCTGTGAGTAGAAATTTCGTCACAAAGCATTAAAAACATGTTGTGTTGTTAAATCCAATATGTTCATGTAATGAGGAAATATCAAGTGGATGGACTTGGCAACGATTTCAGATTTTGCATTCATCAAAAGCAGTATTGAAAGAATGATGTTTCATTCATTGTTTTTCCTTCTATTGTATTTTTTTATTCACATTTGTGTAGCTTTTGTCAAACTTTTTGATGATAAAAAGTGTTTGAATTCAATATTTGAGATGTGCTTTTTTTTTTTATCATTAAATATGGAAAACATTATATTGTAGCCAGTGTCTTTGTTATAGGGTGGTATATATAACCCAAGTTCCCTTACATTTTACCCAGGGTTTCCTACCAGTGTCTTTGTTAACATTATGATACAAGGTTCTCTACTCAATATTATGTTGCCCTTTCTGTTTATATACTGGGGTTCCCAAATTGTAGTAAAACACTAGCCCACAGTCCTCACATGGACTTTTGAACCAGTTCAAAATCAAATTGAAGTCAGTTTTCCTGTCCCACATGCACTAAAAGTCAATTTGAACTGATTTTAGTTGAATTGGTCTGAAATTTCCTCAAGGGTAGGAATGATTTTAAGATGTTTTAAATGAAATCAGTTCAAAACCAAATTGAATGTAAATGCAAGTGAATTAATTCAAATCCATTGGTCAGTTTTCTATTTGGGACAGACACCAGTTTTGAATCAATTGAACTGAATTGATTCAGTTTGGATTGGGTTTGAATTGATTCAAGAGAGGACAGGGCTACTGTCTTAGTGTATGTTAAAGCTAATCAGTACATTCTAATCTGAATTTGGACATTTCATTTTCAATGTATCAATATGTAATGTAAAATAATTGCGTTCTTCCCTGACTTCATGGCAAAAAAAATAGACATTTCAAATTTTAAGTGTTCTGTAGAACTGGAGAGTTCCAGATTCCATGCAAACAATACACATATTTTCTAATGTATACAAAACATACTTTCCTGGCTAGCAACCCTAAGGATGAAGTAACCTTACCGTCTGTGAAACTACCTCATATGGAAACAAGCCAAATTTTGCAGTGTTTGTTCACAGACACGTCTCTCTATGGCTAATTCCAACTTTTGATGACTGACATGGTCTGGCTTTCAAAAGACATCAACAAACTTTAAGTATGGGTATTGTGCTACACATGGTGACTGCAGATATATATATATATATCTATTACATATTCAAAAAAAAAAATTGAAAAAATGAAGAGAGCCAAATCTATTCCATAATGAACATCAGGTCACGTCACAGAGGAAAATATATTGTTCATGGTTCCAAGACTCAGTAGGACAGTACAATACATAGTTACTTTGGAATAATTGGAAATAAATGTGAAGTTTTGACCCAACGTCATAGTGATTCCATATGATAATTGGCACGGTGCCAATTTTTTCATTTTATACTATAGTATCACTACCTCTTTTAGTTCGTGATTTCTCTTTTTAAAATGTATTCTGAAATCATGATATGTACACAGACTGCAATCGAAGTTTACATAAACAAAATGTGTGTATGTGGGTTTCAATGTATGTAGTCAAAATAAGGGATAACTTGTAAGTTATGCACATCAAAATTTGATTTTCATTGATGGTTGAAAACTATTTGTACATGAGAGGACACACAGTTGTTTGTAAAGAGTGGATACTGTGACAGACAGACAGAGGAAACTTGGGTGTTAATTGAAGTTTTAACACTGTCAGAGACACATGCATGTAGCAGTGTGTGTGGGTTTGTGTCTTCTATCCTCTTAATAGGTTGTCAATAAACTCACCATTTCTTTGTGGTTTGGAAAGTAGGACTGGTCAATGACTGGAAATTTATCTTTGCCGTGTTTCTCCTGCAGTTTCAAGAGTTGTGCAAACTGAAAATGAAAACGAAGTTATTGTTTATTGCATAGAGAGGACTAAATGATTTGTAGATGCACTGTTTAGTAACTCTGACCTTTTGGAATTGATGGGTCATTATTTCCAAAGTTTTTCAGGATGACTGAAATTCAACTATTTCTAATGATAACAAATTCTTGAGTACTACCCACAGCACAGCACAGAAGTGATAGTTTTAATGAAGTGCGCCCTCATGCATCACAATGACTTTTACATTTGTTTTTATTATTTAGCCCGGCAATAGTTAGAGCTATGCTCATAGCAAACATACTTGGCCCACAGTCTGTTATTTCCTTTGTAAACAAATACATGAGTGATTGAGAAGGAGAGATGAATAGCTGAAATTTACCTGAATGAGATAAATTTGATATATTGAGATGAAATATTGGTAATATGACAAAAACTTCTATCTTACCACCCATGGTTTATCCATAAAGTTGTAGATTGATTCCCATGTATTGACACTGGGAATACCACCATACTGGAATCCAAGGACCAAGTTTTTCCAGTCTTCCTGGACACCCATTCCCCTGGCATGCTGTCGGATCAACACAAAGTCAGGTTTGAAAGATCTACAGCAAAAGAGAAGAAGAGAAACACTCAAAGACATTGAAACTGATATTCATTGGTTGATTAAGATATGATCTGATAAGGTCAAAGGTCAAGTAGATTTCAAACATGACCCTGTTCCCTTTTCTTTAATTTCTTTTCCCTTAATTTCAAACATTAACATATCACATTTTACATAATTAGATCAGAAATTTTATGTTATCACAGAGATTTAAAAAAAAATAAAAATGCTTTTTTTCCCCCTGTTAACATATAGCTGTAAACATCCTTTTAGTATTAATTATTTTCGTATCTTTTCGTGTAAGCTGTAAGATATAACTTTTATTTTGTGACGGTTTAATCACATTCATTTTTTCAACATTAAATCTATGGTTAGAATATTTATACTTGTTATATTCATCCATATCTTTTATGTTAATTTTTATTTCAGGTGCTGTTACACAAAAACCTATAAAACATAGTTTCATGGCTCAGCAGACTTAGATCTTCCACTAACTGCGCGTGTAACGAAATCTAGTATGAGGCAATTTGTAGCATTCTCATTAGATCTTTAGTTTTATTAACATCCCTATAAGATCATTGATTTTAGCTGTCAATAAGCATGTCATGTCTTGACTGCTATATTGTAGCATTCTATGTCACCTTTAGGCCTCTGTACATGTCACGGTTCCCTTGACTACTACAGTTGTAGTGATATATCTACATGTCACCTTTAGGTCTCTGTACACTACACATACTAGTATCAACAAGTTATCTTTGATTGAAGTTATTCATAGAATAGATGGCTGGATGGTGCCCCCTCTGGTAAGCATTCTAGTATTCTCTCAACACAGCCTGCAAAGTTGATATTTCAAACCCTGCAAATTTATGGATATCATGCATAGAAGCAAATTGGTTGAATAAGTCAGATGGTGCCGCTGTTATGCTGATTTTGTCAAATTACTCAAATCTGACCTTGTTGACCTATATGGAAATGTGGTGTTTGTCCAAATAAACTCAGATATCAACAATCATTATTTTATGCTGATTTTTCCTTATGGCTAAAGAGTTGTAGATAACGAGACATGGCCAAAAATACTGGGTTTGAATTACCAAGTTTGCTAGCTATGCATGTGGTGAGATAATGCTTGCCAGGTCAATCATTCAGTTGGCTATGGCAATGATTAGAGATTTACATGTATAGGCCTGATTTTTACTCCTTGAAAAAAAACATCTCAATATAAATTGCCTTTGAATAAAAGTTTCTGAAACAATATTAAATTTACATGAATTTTAAAAGAGTTTGAAAACCCTCTATTCTAGACAATAACAGTTTCAAAAGATGGCAATAATTCAATATTACTGAAATTTACATGAATTTAAATAGTGTTCAAAAACTCTATTCTAAAATATCTCTTTTGAAAATCAAAACTTTTTTTTTTGCAGAGTAATGGAATTGAGTTTGAAATGAGAAGATGCACAGAAAGATTAAACAGAGATATAGATGATTTCAGTGGAGTTATAAAGTTTGTTAGGAGTCAGAGACAATACAGATATTTGATACTGAGGTGCATATTGCAAGCATCTACAAGTACAACTACAGTCACTACAATTGGATGGTTTGGCATGCCAATTTGAATAGCAAGATGCCGGCCGTGTCAAAAGGAATCATGCCTTGTATAGCTTCTTTGATTGTTGGATGAGAGAAATGCAAGTCTGTAGAATAAATACAAGATGGTTATATGTATGATTTAGATGTAGAAATTATTACAAGGTTATAATAAGTCTGTTTTCACAGCATTTAGTTGGACTCTCCATGGTTTAATGAATATACCATATTAGTGTTAATGAAAAGACAAAAGATTGATCAGTTTGGCCACCGAGGGCGCTGTTTAGCACAATTGTGATTGGCACAGGAGTTAAAAACTGTTGCCTACACAGAATATTCTACATTCATAGCATTTCACTGCAAAAAAATGATAGCCATTTCAGCCAGAATAAGAATTTCTGCATTTGTTTCATTTTCCGTGGTATTTGTTTTCATAATTCGTCAGTTATTTATGTACTGCCATGACATTGACAATCATAAGCATTTCAATGTCAGTCCTCAGTTTCTCTAAATCTCCGGTGCCGCTTACAGATGGCTATAAACTTAGTACCTGGAATATGGTGCATTTCTAGCCATTGAAATGGGGTGTAGACTACAGTAACATCAGATTCATATTCATATTCAGATTCAGATTCAAATATCTAGGAGTTTGTTATTTTTTCATTATAGTATATATACATGATTCAAAGTATTTGAAAATCAGATTCTATGCACAGTCAGTAGAAGGAATCTGGTGCTTTTTTGATTATTGAACTACTTCTCAGAAAGCTGGAATGGTCAGAGTAGAATCTTGATTTAATAGTACAAATTTCCTATTCAAAGGTATAGTTAAAGGCCTATAATTCAATCCCAAGATTTTATCAGTGAAACCATAATGATTAGATAGTATTATTCTTTTGTTAAAAACCAATGTTTTGAATCCCATGTTATCACATTAATGCTATCTTTATCATTGGATATCATACAGACTAGATGCTACGGTTCTATTGTTCCAGACTGACTTTTTTTTCTTATAGCTCTACCAGAAAATGATTTTTTACACCTAAATTTTAATCCTATATATGGATCTATCACAGTACCTAATAATCTATGATTTCTCTTCATTTTATTTCTCACATCACACACAAGATTTGAAGTAGCTCTGATTGCCAATCAAGTCATGAATATGTAAATGAACATAATGAGGGCAGTCACAGCATCAAAGCATTATGGTACTACTCTGGTAAGCCAGCTTTCGGTTTTTACTAAGATAGGTACAAACTAAATCTAATGTTCTTCAGTGTGGTAGATTACACAAGTGGGTGATAGGGGTTCCTCTGTTCTGCGACTGTAATTACCCTGTGATCAAGAGAGTGTAAACATTGGAAGTCCCAAAACAGCACACTGCGGCAAGTTCATGGAACTCTAACTAAAACTCTGTGATGCCTACCTACTGAGATTATAATTAAACCAACATCCCATTCAATAGTTTATCACTGTTGTATCAACACGTTGTGACAATAGTTTTAGTTTGTGTCTATCTTAGCAAACGGAAGGCTCAATTACCAGGGTCATATCACAACAATCTCCAATGATGATGATAAATTGTATTCAGTGATAAATAAGTAGTTTATTGTAATCAAAAACAGATTTAAATAAATACTTATTGGTTCACTCACTTCAAAATTATGCTGGTATTAAAATCTCCAAAATTGATAATGGGGCTGTATATTTTCAAGTTTAGCCACAAATACAAATGACGGCAGAGATGAGATTGTGGGTACTAACAACTACATAGCTATGAAGCTGCAAACATTGCAATTTTGAAAAAAATAAAAATACATACACCACACCCTATTATTTACACCAACTTAATATTCAGCAAAAAAAGATCAATATTTGCTTTGTTTTCCTTTTTACTTCCTTTCTTTGAAATATGGCAAGAATAAATAAAAAAAAGAAAACAATGAAAAATAAAGAGGGAATGTATAAGTAATGGCTAATTAGGTAAACATAGAAATAAACCATGACAAAATGACAATAAATAAATAAATAAATAAATAAAAAAGTAAATAAGTAAATAAATAAATAATGAATGAATGAATGTAAATAAAAATTAACTTTTTTGGATTGTTACTCACTGTGTCAGAGAGTCAGAAAAGTATTGAGAATCATTCCAGATTTTTGTCACCTTTGTTCGTGAATTTTTATTCAGATTTTGACTCCGTGATTAGCAAAATATTGTTTAAATTGAACGTATAAGCAAGGAATAAATCAGTAAATTGAAATTAATTGATAAATAGATAAATAAATAAATAAATAAATAAATAAATAAATAAATAAATAAACAAACAAATAGATAAATAGATGAAAAAGTAAATAAATAAATAAATAAATAAATAAAACAAGACCAAATCAAAGGATGGAATGAGAAATAGACATGCCTGTAAATGATTATTATTCAAATATAGGGGACGTCACATGTATGTTCATTGCATTTGATTTGATTGGCTAGAGAGTTCTGAGACGCTGCTGTGAAATCAGACACCCTACACAGAAATCTGACAACTTGCAGATCTTCCATAAATGAGAGAGAAGGCAGAGATGAGAAGCAAAGCAAATTCTGAATGATAAAATATGATGGTTTATGATTTATCATTATTGATGATAGCAAATGATGATGTATAAATAGGTGATTTAAGTTTTAAAAAAAAAATAATACTTTGACAGAATGTGTGCACACCGTATGGAATCCACACTCACCGAATCACTCTAGTTCCTACGCCTTGATATTTGCTAAAGACATGAGGTAAAATTGTACAATAATAACCAAAGATGACAAGTAACGCACCAAGGAAGCAGCAAGTAAACAAATACATACTCAAAAAACTTGAACATATTCAGACAATCATGCTTTATGAAATAAACATATTTCTAAAATGATAATTTTTTTTTAAACATCTTGAAAGAAATTTGTTTTTATATATAAATGGACAGTTATGATAGCCACAGCAACACTGAAAGTAAAACGCTACATTTTGTTGTTACAGATCACTAAAAACATTTGAGAGTATATATAACGGTAGGGAGAAGAACACGTAATGTGTTTGCATTGATCATCAGGTCATCCTGATCCTTATGGGTGTAATCAGCAAAAAAATGGCAATTTATAGGGAAAGTTATTTGATGTTCATACTTTACTTGATAACTTTGACTTAAAACATAGTTTATAAACTTCACTGGGATAAATTACACACCATTGCATAATAACATGTAGCAGACATATTGGATTATAAGTTGTTTGTTTCTTCATTCCATCATCATACATCATATCTCATGCTTTTAGAATGAAACCCAAAGTCTTGAACAAATGAGCAAAAAAAAAAGAAAAAAAAAGTACATGCTGCATCACCCACAAAGATCAAATTTGCATGATGACCATCTTAGGGGGTCAAAGTTCAAAGTGTTATACATACCTGACAACCTTAGTTCCTTGTCTGTAGAGTTGCATGTCAACCATTGTACCACCTTCTGAGTATGCTGCTAGGTTCAATTCTGAGAATTCACACTGTGAGTACAAAATATCAATAGTCACAGTCAGGCACAAATAGTCACACATACTTTCCTTTTTTTTTAAAAAAAAGAAAAGAATTTTTAGTTGAACAGTTATTTCACTAACTATATTTTGGCAAAATCCCCCTATGATTCTTGATTACAATCTCACTGATGATGCTGATAAGTTAACAATTTTCATATTAAGTGATTCTCATTGGTTAAAAGTTTTCATGTGTTATTTTAGTTTATGTTGATTGGTCAATAGTTTTTATCAGTGTTACTCATTGGTCAATACTTTTCATCTGTGTTGCTCATTAGTCAATAGTTTTCATCTGTGTTAATAATTGGTCAAAGATTAATTAGTATTGCCATTTGATTAAAACTATATAATTCATATTAACAATGAAAAGATTTCACTTGTGTTGATCACTGAAAAAAGGTCCATATATGTTATTCAGAAAAATTAACAAAAAAATGAATATTTTAATTCTAAAAATTGAAAGATCTAAAATGTGACTTTTGCAAGTGTTATATTTTGTTTGTTTGTTTATATTTCTGTATATTTATCTTCCATACTCCTAATCCTCTAATTTGACAGATTAATGCCAATATCATAAAATCGACTAATTCATTTTCTTGACTATTATTTTGTCATAAGTTTGACAATCTGTTATTACATATATAATTAAAAACAAAAGTTCAATAATATTTGGACACCAGAGGGTGCCAGATAACATTTTCAAGACCCTATAGTGGATACAAACAGATAAAGTGCTGATAAGGTTAGTCTAACATTTCACAACTTGATCTTTGACATTAGGCTCATATAATCTATCATGTCGTTAGTATTATCTCATAATATTATCGTCTACTTAACTGAAAATGATCCAAATGACATACTTTGTATTGCCACTAGCTATGCCAATGCACTGAATGAGATTTGATATGTGTAAGATTATGAACTTTCTAGATCGTGTCTTAAGTCATGGGAGCCATACCAATTCTAATCTTGAAATAAACATGACCATTATAACCTTTGTAGCTGTACTTTCTTTTCTGTTATTTTTTTACTTGATCATATTTAAGGGGAACTCCACTACAAAAAATACAGGCATTTTCGTACACTTTGAGTTCTGGAGAGAGGCATTTCATAATTTAACATCAGTTAAATTTGACACGATTACCTAGGAACACAAAATTTGAATTTTCTTTTTCCTTATTTTTTTTATAAATCCTGCTTGGACAGGTATGTTTTTCACTATATTTTCTTCATTTGGCTGGAAAATGTTTATGACTAAACAAAGAAAAAATATCGAGGATTAATAGTTAACTACATACATTATAATTTACAAAAGACATCTCTCCATTTCAAGTACATATGACATGTAAACGTAAACATGTTTAAATTGAAACCTTTTCTTACATCATAGTTTATCAAATGAAACCATACTTAAAAACATTTTCCTACTACAGCTGTCTGAAAATTAGCTTGTGTCGTCTTCAAGTTATGCACCCTGAATCACATACACTGTGACAGAATAATGTGTGAAATCATAATGAATTTTTAAAAAGTACTTTAATGTAGAATCCGCCTCCAAAAATAAACTTTTTGCTGTTACTTTGTACAAGATTCCTCCAACATATTCTCAGTTAAAATCAATAAAAAAAATCTGGGGTCACCATACAAATTTGTGAAATAGAGGTCAAAATGAAGTCAAAATTTAGTCATTTTAGAATCCAATATGGCCACCGAACACTGTGTTTAACTCTATGGGAAAATACAGATTGATGATTGGCTTGGAAACAAGATAGTGAATGTCCAAATTTCTATAATTATTTCAAAAGAACCAAAGAACAATGTGTCATATGGCAATGTTAAGAGAGATTTGAAGAATTTTGATTTTCAGGGAGATTTGTCTCCAAGGTGTACATTCTACATTAAGTCACAGAAATTGGACTTAAGTCTTCTGCAAGGCATGCAGTCATAATCACTTCTTTGTATAATCTAATATATTCCTACATTACTCAGTACTGTCAAAACAATCTAACTACTAGGCATACAACCATTTTGACAGCATCAATACCGACAACTCAATGTAATACAAGGCAAACAACTTAAAGGCCAAATGACAATCTGGGCAGCCATATTTAATTCTACGTTTCTCATGTCTCCACCATCGACTCTACTTCAATCTTTCTCTTTCTTCAATCTGGTTGCAAAATAATAATTATCAAAAATGACACCCTCTATGGCAGGATTTAGAAATAAATCATATCATTGATTGTACAATGGCAACCCCAAACACATATATCGTATTTGAGAGATAATTATTTTTCTTTATTGCTGAAATTTGGGAACTTGGAGAAAACAAATGGCTCACAGTTTCATTCTGATGTTAATTGTCATTTCTAAGTCAAACATTAACGTACGATTATGAAATCAAAATTTCACCAACATGTACATCCATACTTTCTTTTTCCTCATCCTGTTTTTTTTAACCAACCGATCGACGGACCCATAATTTTTAAGGTGTTACTATGAGAAACAGAATTACGTATGGTGCCCTCAACTAAAGGCCATATGACAATAAATTGATGTATGGCCTATTCTTACCATGTGCAAACAATTAAGATGCAATTTTCTGATTCTGATTGATACCACCCCCAAGGGGCATACACAATTCCCTAACCACTACCTATTTACATTTATAAGCTCCTTACCTGCTCCACTTTAATGTCATATTCTGCATGTATTTTCTTGCCTCGGAAATATTTGGCCCTGGAAGAGTAACAATCCCAAACATATTATTTCATTTGAACTATGCATTTAGGAACATAATTACAACCTCTTGCAGATTACTGTTCACTCAATCTCTTTGTTTGGCACAACTGCACAGAAACCAATAAGAAACTGCACCTGCTACACATTAAGATATAGCAA
The DNA here is from genome assembly GCF_964340395.1 of Glandiceps talaboti. Taxonomy (NCBI): domain Eukaryota; kingdom Metazoa; phylum Hemichordata; class Enteropneusta; family Spengelidae; genus Glandiceps; species Glandiceps talaboti. Next base: position 29,232,724 of record NC_135549.1, read on the forward strand.
GATCGAATGAATACAGTGTCTTGTGACAATTGGTTTAAGAAAAATGATTTATAAACATGCCACATCAAAATGCAGACATCAAAACATTGGCACTCATATGTCTGTGTTTAGTTGCAGTATGTTTAAATAGTGCATTTCTTTCTGACTAATTGTAGCATTTGAAATGGCATAGAATGCACAATTTGTAACTGGTTTCTACATGGTTGTATCAGACAGAGCCAGTGAACACTAACCTGTAATGGGTTGTAGTATTCACAAACATAATACTTGCAGCAGAAGGTTACAAAACACACACATACAAGATGACACAATGTCATTTTCCACCTTCCTTTATATCTTTTCATAATTTTATGAATTTAATAATTTACATGTTAATATTATTAATTCATCATAAAAATATACAAACCTAAGTTTCTATGAATTTTTGAAAGGGTCTTGTTTTTTGTTTAAATTTCTTTTCTCATTTTCAATTTACTGTCTTTAAAGAACCATCATGTGATGTGGATCTAGTTTGATATAGGTGATGCTGTATACAGAGTTTTATAGTGTTAATCTACACATAAATAGTATCATCATAAATATGTATGAATACATCCTACCATGTGACCTTTTGACCTTCCCCCAGGGAGATGGTCACTAGTTCTACCTCGATGCACTTGTTTATATATATATATATATATAGAACAACAGCAATGATGACTATTATGCTGACAATATTGATGACAATTAAACATTTATATGTATGCATATATATATATATATATATATATATATATATATATATATATATATATATATATATATATATATATATATATATATATATATATATATATATATATATATACACACACACACATAAATGTTTAATTGTCATCAATATTGTCAGCATAATAGTCATCATTGCTGTTGTTATTGTAAATGTCACGACATCATTGCTGTCATTGTTACCACCACCACCACCTCCACCACCATCATCATAATCATCTCATCATCATCATCATCATCATCATCATCATCATCATCATCATCATCATCACCACCACCACCGCCACCATCATCATCTTTTCAAATGAAACATTTATTTATTTATATATATATATATATTTGATCAACTATGTACAAAAATGAAGAAATGTAGCAAAATACGAATGAATTGACATAGTCGTCATCATCATCATTATCATCATCATCATCATCATCATCATCATCATCATCATACTTGGGAGTTTTAGATTGCAGACTATTTTTTCCGTGGTTAAGTATTAAAAGAGTCCAAGGAATGTAATAAAAGATGTCATAGTCAGTACTCCTTTTATCAAGAATCTAAAAAAAATCCCCTCCAACTTGAATTGAATTTTTGGACTTTTTAAACCTAACGTTTTGTTTTCTGATGCAAAATCAATATTTGATGGCTCATTTTTAAAAGGAGTAACACAACTGGGCTTCAAAAGGTTCACAGTTGTAGTGTTTTGAGATAGTGAAAAGACTTGCATGGCCCCCACACGTCCCTCACTTAACCAGTACAAAATAGTGTAAACACCTAGGCATGGCACTCCATAAGAGGGTTATAACCATGATAAATACACTGATGTAACCAACAAATCTACAATTGATCTGACTGTCACTTTAGGACACATTTGTCATAAGACCAATCAATGTTGATTTGTGATACATTTGAAAACATTAGATTGTCAGTATACGGGAAAGATTACCATATATGGAGTGATCCCAGGTCACGGGTCTAAGGTCAATAAACTTACACAGAAACTGAATTTAATATTCCAAGCACATACTTCCCTAGAGTAATGTATACACTGATAAGTATTATCATTGTGTACTGACTAATTCAGACTGAGTACAGTGAGTCATCCACAGATTCTATAACTAGTAGATACTTTTATTGAAGAATATCTTCATTTATAACACATAACATATCATGTTCATATACATATAGACTTCAGTGATTGGCTTAGATCGTACCACATGGTATGGCCTAGACTAGTGACCCACAGTGACCTCAATTTGCATACAGAAGGTAATATTGATTTTCTATTTACCCTAGGGCACTATTCCAGTAGCAGAAGACTGTAGTCCTACCAGTGATTTGCTCTCACTCTGGGAAGAATATGTGCCTGATGTGATATGTTATAAAACACTTATTGCCTGGCTTTATGTGGGCACTAGTAGATATATGCTGTTATGTAGCCACTATTTCCCATAACTTTCAGCCTTGTGAAATAGTTGCTACCGTACCTAACAGCCCTCATGGTTATAGATGTCTACTAGTGCCAGTATAGCCAGGTAGTAAGTGAAAATATGTCCCATACATTGTGGGAACCCATTCTCTTTTGATCAATTATCAGTGCTGTGTGATTTTGACATATAATCATATAGGAGTTGAATTTTAATATAATGCAATACAATTATGATATAGACTACATTTGTATCTATGTATCCATGAGGGCTAGCAATTTGTACAGTGGTGGGAAGACACCCACTAAAAGTTATCGATACAAATTTTTTCAGGAAATAAATTAAAAGGGAATGATTCTGCTTAATTTCTGAATTTTTCCATTCAATTTTCATCACAATTATTGCAAAAATTGTAGGGAAACATATGATGGGAAATGGCATGGCAGTTTTTCACTGGTTCATTTTTTGGTGGTTTTATTTCTGACATCTAAGCTCTAGCATAGCACACATAATATACAGAGACAGTCAGTAACGTTAACCCTGGCTGTTAAAAATTCATGTAGTATTGCTATCATATGCTCGTAATATTTGATGTAATGACCTTGTAATTAACATTCATTGCTGGTTTGATCCTAACTGCTCCCATTTGTTTCTGATTAGCTAAGTCCTCAGGCAAGATGTGGACATTATCTGGTGTGTTTCACTCAAACCAGACTTTGAAATAGGAATTAGCGGGAGCATGGACTGTAGTGCTCCCCTGGGAGTTGAGGAAAGAATTAATGATTGTTCTATTATTGGTCTGTATCATGTGGTAACAACTCACCAGCATTTATGCCCTTGTGGGTTGAAGTAGAGACATGTCTGTACTTTGCCATCACAGCATGCATCACATATCTAATTCTAAAATTTGGTTTCACGGCAATCAATCAATTATTTATTCTATTATATATACCTATAACACATGAAACAGCTGGAACAGTTGTTGTATTGATGACCCTTGACTGATGAAAATTGTTTCCAACAAATATAATTCCCTGTTGAACACAGATGTCTAGTGCGCCACTCAACATGGAGCGATGGCTTTCTATTTCTCAGACTCCAGATGTGAACTGCAGTAATTAGGACTACATGTAAGTTAGCTATTTTGGAAAGATCAATGTATAGGGTGAATCTCCCATGGCTACACAAGTCATTCTATTCTACTTTTTTCCTTGTATTTGGAGTCACATGACGCCCTTCCCTTCATATATTAGCCATTTAACAATCTCCTAAACCAGCAAGGTGGGTATGATGGAACTGTTTGCCTCTATAAAATCTGTTTGCAAATATAGTACTGAGAAAGAATCATTCAAATTGTAACAATTGAAACAAATTCTTCACATCAAACATCAAACTTTCCTTTGTCTCATGTGTGATGACTAAGTGCTATTTAAGACTAGCTAGTACAGCATTACATTTGTAAATATTGACAACAAATACTACCCATGAGTCAATGATAAGAAAATGCTGGAAACCATGGATGACTGGCTAATGCAATCATCCAGTAATGATAAAATGTACATGTAGCACAGAGACTTTGCTATCTGACTTGACAAAGATGTTCACCAGAACGGTATTTCATGTCAGATAATCAAGTCCCTGGGCAAGATATTAGAAATTCAGTCACCCTGTTCTGTACTGAACAGTAAGAGCATACTTAGTACATGTACATGTATTTATGTATATCAATTAGTGAGGATATGCATTTAGAGTTCATCTCTATTTTCATTATACATATTACCACACTAGGATTACTGAGAAATGTGATGAACGACACCATGAAAGCATAGTAATACAAATTTCTATTCACAGAGTCACAAAATTTATTGGAATCGAAACCCAAACAGTACACTCCTGACGATGCTGGTGAGATGTCAGCAAAATATTTGGGGATTCACTTACAAGAAATTTTTTGCCTCTGTGAGTAGAAATTTTCATCACTAAGTATGATGAACCCACAGTCCATGAAAAGTGATTATTGCAGTTTTTAAAATCTATATTCATAAAAAAATATCAAAAAAAACCCTTCACTTTCTGCTTAAAAGTGTTGGCTGTTATCATAAGAGAGTTGTTCCTTTAATAGTATGTATACATCTAAGTACTAATGATCACATTGGGGGAAATAATTTTAGGTTGCGGACTTATAAACATCAATTTTTTTAATTGTACCATATTATGTGTACAACTTCACAAATATGTTTACCCACAGGTGATTCACTACTGTTCAGAGTGTGCAAATGTTTATTATGACTAAGTCATTACATCTATTAAAAGTAGTTTCAAAACTTGCTCCAGTTGCAGATACTGCAGTGGCTTTAAATGTTGACCAACACTTAGAAACAATAAACATATCACTGATTTGTGTAATCTTTTAATCAATTAATCATCTTGATTGCCCAAGAAACATCCCTATCAAAGTTTGGAATAATTAACCTTGCAGTTTTGAAGTTTTAGCTTTTTGACAATTCAAGAAATCAATTTTTTACTTTTTTATTTGTATTCAACATTAAGGGGTCATATTGTCTAAAAACAATCTTCATCTGGACACACCTGCAAACATTCTCATCAATTTTCATATGAATTTACCCAGTAGTTTTGGAAATTAATTTTTTCATCAAATATAACTTTAAATATAAATATATACATCCATAACTAAAATCCCACGAAAAAAACAACAAACCAAAAGCCCTCCACACACATTACAGGCCTACTATAGCAGTATTGCTTTGTATTGAACCTTTTAAGACATTTGTGTGGATAGACTTTGACTTAAGTCACTGTTTAAATAACATTATCTAACACACTTCAGAGAACACTGACTGATGGAAAATCACTCATTTGGACATAACTTGCATTCACTCATTTGGACATAACTTGCATTTCACTGATCTGATCACTTTTGTTTGAACAATTCCCATCTACATACCCCATGAAATGCTCCCACCAAATACCACTTGACAATCAGATTACCCTTTTTTTACTTCAAGTCATTAACGCATGCATGCATGTACACATGGATGCACATGGACACACACACACACACACACACACACACACACACACACACACACACACACACACACACACACACACATTTTGCCTCACCTATAACATGACTGATCTTTAGTTCAGTTGTGATAAAAATGCTACAAAATATTGATGTGGCCAAGTAATCAACACTTAGTATATTTGACAGACTAAAATCAAATCTAAAGCTTAAAAGCTTATGAAGTGACAGTTTCTATTAAAGTTGTCACATACAACATAAATTGAGCATTTCCACCCGAGAGAATGACAATCATGCCCAGGGCATAAACAATACATTATACATTTTGTCTAGTAATTTACCATCTGTCATGTTTTTTTCTTCTGATCTTGCCATAGAGGGCATAGATTTTCAAATCATTTTTTTCAAATTCTTGCTGTCAGATTCAAATTCAAGAGATATACTATCATATAGTATCGAGTAGGTCACAAGATATGACCATAAATGAGGATACCGTTGGCATTTAAACTACGCCACTGCTATATTCATGACAGTCACATCTCCACAAGTAGAAGTGATTGGAACTTTACTGCAAAACATTGTAATCACCATTACATTTATAGTTGACTATCATGTTGTCTGATTACTGTGTACCTGTCTCTAGCATTCTTATGAATCTTAAATCTCACGCTAATCATGGCCATTCTGTCCACTACACTACATTCACACAAAGTATAGCTTTAGTTCAAAGAATGGATCAGACGCTAAAAGAATCGAGTTGTTATCCTAATTTTAAAAGATCAAAAAATAATCTCATCTTCCTTTTACCTGAAATAATCTTTAATTCCAGGCAACAAAGACAAGATTTATATTCTTGTGAACACTCTTATTACAGTAAATATCTGATTTTTTATTACTTGGCACACTGATGTCATGTTACGGGACTGCCATCTCATTGATTTTAATGATTATATACTTCTCTTAGAGGAACATTCTTGTCAGACATTGACAATATCAACCCTTTTAACATTCTCATCATTTGAGGATCAATTCCTGAAGATGTTACCTAGGGATTCTAGTAATGCTGAGTGCAGGAAAGAATATCTTTGATTGGAATTCTGATATCAGAATCCAATTGGAATGCTGTAATCCGTAACTTTGGCTTGCTGCTGTATGTAAAAGGTATAGGTCAAATGTTACCAAGAGTCTAGAAATGCATTTTGAGATCTGAATCATTTGGTTTGTTTTCTTGTCTGGCTGGCATCTATGTAAATTTGTTCATGTATGATGTGCCTCCATATTTAAGGTTGGCCATCAATACTTGCGTAGCTCATACATAACATATAAAGATGGAGCGATGACCCTTGTAGGATGAGATAGATGATGACGATATTGAAAATGTTGCTGCTCCATGCAGAGAATCTTGATATATCTATTTTATATTTTATACAACCAACCTTCATGTACTTGTACTAAATACACTTGGACTCAAAGTTAAAACCTATGCTTGGTTAAGTCACATGATATAGCCATGGCACGTGAACTGTTTCAGATACAATTTTCTAATGATTTCCATTCAATCAGACTACCATCTTGCAAATTTGGTAGTCTAGATATGATGTTGAGTAGACTGTGTCCTGGACTACTGCTAATTTGATAGTCTTGATACAATGTCTAGTAGTCTATGTGTCCTGGGACTACTGCTAATTTAGTTGTCTAGATACAATGTTTAGAAGTCTATGTGACCTGAACTACTGCCAATTGCAAGCCCTGTACATGCATGTACATGTATAGAAATTCATAGACTTGAAAGTGGATTTTTGTTATGGGATTTTTGTTATGGGAAGTTCCATGGTCATTGAAGTTCAATACAGACCTTTCCTACAGATGATATCTATAAGATGTGTAATTAGTTGGAATATGTGCGATTCCATAACATTTTCTAGACACCTTTCCTTCAATTTGTAGAGAAAGTAGAATTTCTGAGGTTTACCAAATAAGTTGCATTACAAAAGATTTACACTGACTTTCACTCATGTGATCAAAGTTTATCATGTAGAGGAAATGCCTATTATGAAAGAGACCTTTCCTATAAAGTGTGCCCTCTAGTGATGATGACTATCATTTGATAGGTGTACATGTAGAATTTATAACAAAAACCACTTACCAATCTGTGTGTTGATCATCTATAACCAATAAAGTCTTTGTCTTTCCCTTTGGTTCATTTCTGCCAGTTAGTGAACTTAAAAATCCCAAATCCCTTCTAAGTGTTTGTGGCGATGCTCCAGCGGCTTGCAAGACTCGTTCTCTGTTATCATCTACTCCTATACTCTGTAGGTAGCCATTCGGAACATTGGCTGCTGCATTAGGGTCTGAAAACCGTCGCCTCAGGAAATTCATTTTTATGTAGAAATGGCAAAATCAGTCTGTACAATAGCAAGAGATTTCAAGATGGCTCTCTCGACTGGAAAGCCTACAAAAGTAATTAATTGTAAATTTCTTTCCTTGCAGCGAAGTTTCCCCAAATCACTGAGCTTGGCAAGTCAGTGGCAAGAAGTGACAGCGTGAAATTGATCAAACTCAACAGGAATAATGTGTATGCATTGAATATCCACTTGTAGTCTGTTGCTCTCTCATTAATCAATGCTGTACTCTCACGTGTAAACCTAGTTGTAACAAGCTGATCTCCGCGATTGCGCAAATGGCAATAATTTATTCAACACAGATGTGACATAAAAAATTGTGATTTGAAGTCCGGCTTTACCCTCTAGGAGTTCAAGGCTTAATCCGGGACAGCTTTTCTGAGATTCAGGAAATTTCCAATTGGTAAATCAGTCGTGATAATATCCAATGAGATCAGTAAAATTATCTCCAGTTGGGAATTATCTAGCACACAATTCAAATCCAAAATTTGACTTGTCCATTAACGATATTAGTAGTAGCAAGAGTTGATGTATTTGTGTCCAACTATCAAAATTCTTCAATATTCAGCTACTCAAAAATAATCTTCAATTTATCTGTAAGAAAAAGGAAGGATTTGTCATTACGGTATTAACCGTATTCAGAATTATATTAAAAATGTAGTGCAGACGCTTTCTGTTCAATTATTCAGTGCAAAATAAAATATACATATCCCACCATCCTCTTATAGATAATATGCATTTATTTTTTAATTTTTATTAAAAATTAATGTTTTGGAAATGTTTACATTTTGACAAAAATGAATCACTTGGGAGAGAACATCATTTTACTGTTTTTATGCTGGCCAAAGACTTCGTTGGCCCATACTTTTTCTGTTTATCTCTCTTTTCTTTCTATCTCTCTGACATTTTCCCAAGAAGATTGAATCAGTCTGGGAGAGGACATCCTTCTAAATGTCACATGCTTGGCTTGGAAGGTATTGTTAGACATAATGCTATGTGTGTCTTAGCCTATCTGTCTATTTGTCTCTGTCTCTGTGTCTATGCTTCTCTCTTGCTCTTGAAAACAGAAAAATGCTACCAATAAGTTGTATAGAAGGAGATGGCTATTTCTCAGAACTCATTACTGTCAAGTCCCAAGAGAAAATGTATAGAAGATGATATTTTATTCTTCATGTGGTTTTGATATAAGATCTTTTTCTCGTTAACAAAACAGCCAACGTAGTCACACAGAGCACTTTTTCTTCTACCGCAGATGTTATCTTTCTTTTATGCAAAAACACATTGTAAATGAATAAGCTTTCCTTTTACAATCAGCTCAGCAAACGAAAAGCAATCTGCTGTCTCTCTAGTTTATTCTTTATTAGTTCTACTATTTTAATAGGAAAATGACACCCTCAATAGTAATACTCAATACTCGTAGGTAAAAACTGATAACTAATATGACAGAACGCCATGACACATGAATGCAAGTGTGGCATACTTGTGTGGTATTAGTATGAGAGCTTGCAGTGTATTCTCTGTAGCCATACTTGCATGGGTGTAGTGATAGAAAATACAGCACAAAACACTGCAAGCATGAGTGCAAATATTCTTGTATTACAAAGGACAATGGTAATCCAGCCTTTTGGTTTACTAAAAAGATAGATGCAAACTAAATCTATTGTTCTTCAAAGTGGTAGATTACACAAGTAGGTGATAGCTGTTATGTCTTTCTAATCACCCTGGGATCACAATAATGTGTAAACATTGGAAGTCTCAACATAACTGCAAGTTCATGGAACGCTAAACTAGTTTTCAGAGATGCCTCCCTACTGAGACTATCGTTAAACCAATGTCCATTCAACAGCTTACCACTGGTGTATTGTTGCGACGATAGTTTTAGTTTGTATCTATCTTTATAGAAAATCAAAGACTCACCTACCAAGGTAATATATTTATCTGAAACATATTACATAATGTGTTTATCCAAAAATTTACATTGTTTATTCGATACAGCATATTTCTGTCAAAATGATGCTGTGCGATCCCGCACTTCCATTTACAACAAACAATCATACCTTCATTTGCATATATGTGTGTGTGCTGGTAGATAATGTAAAATTATTATTACTCACAAGACGAGTGCGAATTTGGGGGGACTCCTGGAGTAATGACTCAAAAAGTTGGGGACGATTACTCACACAGAGTCCGCAGGTGCTATGTTTGCCGGGGCTGGGTGACTCTGGGATAGCCTGTTGACTGACTGGGAAAGCCTTGACAGTTCCCACAGCAATGTGATATAGAGTGTGCTACATGTCACGTAGTCCCAAACCTGAATGGATCTCTGTAGCATTTGTGTTTGTTTGTGTGTATTTGTCTGCATAACAGAAAATCTTTGGGAGGAATTCCCAGCACAAAAAAAAAAAAAAAAAATATTATGGTTTATATTTATTGATTTCATTTACTTTCTCTATGTGGTATAATTTTTATCAGGTTAAAAAACTGTTAGATCACGAGGAAGCTAAGAAAACACAATGTTTAGGTAGCCTCCAAGACAACACAGTTGCTTGAATATATAAATGAAAGGGGATCGCTACTCCAGGAAATTACGTGTGTTCATAAACTTTGGGTTCTAGCGAGTCATTTCATGATTTTGTCACCTACACTGTGCAATTCAAAGAATCACCAAATTGAAGTTGTTACTCATTTTGGGATTTTTGATATCGGCTACACTGCCTTCATGTGAGTCAGCTGAAATGCATATGCAATAGATTAACAATGAATATTGTGTTTTCACTGAAGGTAATAAGCACTTAGGAGTCATGAATATTCAGTGTATCACTGAAGGAACAATACAGGTTAACATGAGTTCAATCTGGTGTTTCTTGGCAACTGAGCAAAAATTAAATGATGTGAAATCATGAACTGACTCTCCAGAACCCAAAGTTAAATTTATGAATATACATACCTGGAGTTGCTTTAACCTTTTAATGTTGTTCAGTTAGGGTATACAGTTGATCCAAATATAAGGGGTAATGAATATCTAACGTCGTGAGGTTTAATATATGAAAGTGCAACACCAAAAGACGCAATATATGACTAAACACGAATTTAATTACTTTACCTGGAAAACTGAGACAACTTTGGCGTAGTACATTACACTACATACAATGTATCAATGTATCAGTTACGACTACGTATTATGATTCAGGTAATACTATATAATTGGTTCAAATATCTGTTATTAATGTTGAACTCGTAACATTTAGGAATCGATATGAAATTACAACACCATAAAAATTCAAACATGAACCTTCTTATTGGAGAAATTGACATAATTAATTTTTAACATTGGTAATAAATGTGACATACTGGACAAAAAAAAGGGGGATGACAGATACTAAATGTAATAGCCAGTTCATGGAATATAAGTTCACTATATTGCTGAATACATAAACTTTTAAATTTATTCTTTAGTAGTTAGGTTATCTTTTTGGTTTCCTTCCCCAAAGAGCCAGCTACTGCTTCCTCCCCATAGAGCCAACGACTGCCTCGATCCTTTCCCAAAGAGCAAACGACTGCCTCGATCCTTTTCTAAAGAGCCAACGACTGCCTCGATCCTTTCCCAAAGAGCAAACGACTGCCTCGATCCTTTCCCAAAGAGCCAATGACTGCCTCGATCCTTTCCCAGAGGGCCAACGACTGCCTCGATCCTTCCCAAAAGAGTCAGTCTACTGGAGGGAGAGCACGTAACTGCGGCTTAATTTCCCATGTACAAATGCAAAGGGATGAAATATAGTAACCATATTCATCAGGTTCAAAAGTTACATCAATACTTTGTCACTTTAAAGTGATGATAAAATCCAATAAGGAATTAATTTAATTTTTCACTTGAGGACGATAAATAAAATAGAAATTCAATTTTCTCTCAGACACCTGTGTTTTCTCATGACCATGCATACAAAAGTGTAGTTTAGCAGTAACATTTCATTATTTACCCTACCTCTAATTAAGAACTAAACCCCTAGGTGCTGTCTGAGGAATGATATCAAACTTACATTACTTAAAGGGAAAATCAATAACTGATGTCTGTAGCTGATAGCATGAGTCAATATTGTTTTTCAATAGTCGACTTTCCAGTTCCTGGAAATGTATAGCAGGAGTAAACTTGTGTGGTTACTCTTTGGTTTAGTTTGCTTCTATTAAATTTGAAATTATCATCATTAAAAAATGATTGTACGATAATGGTACATGGTGATTTGTAATTTTACACTTCATACATCATCTTTGTATTTTAATTTTGAAAACAAAAGTCTGGTTTATCTTTCACTACATGATGGCTTACATGTCAATAAGACATCCATAACACATTGATATCAGTATGGTAGTAAATATGCAAATGTAACCATGGTATACATTCAAGTATATCACCTTCTCACTGTATTTTGACAATTAATTTTTTTCTAATTCTTAATGTTTTGTCGCCTTTTTCAAGTTCCTGCTTGAATTTGTGCAGCCATTTTTTGGCACACATTTTAGTGCAGTATGACTATCCCAATATACACTATGAAACTATTAATTTAAAATAAATATATATACTTTTTAAAATAAATATAGTGTTTTTGTTACCTAACAAGTTGGTAAAATCTACCCGAATTCACCCCAGCTATTTTACTCAGTTTCCCAACCAAAATCATGGTGTGAGGTGTTGCAAGTATTTCCTACATTTTTCATCTCTGTTTTAAGGTTTCTCACCAAATTTAAAGTGCAGATGCAAGGTATAGAAATGTAGGCCAGTTGCACCATATTTCTCACCTCTGTTTAAAACCAAGGTTTCCAAACTTTAGTATTACTGACTCATTCAAGACTCTGTCCAAGACTCTGTACATTATTGGCATTATGGAAAATTTCAGTGGATTCCGTACAATTGGACTCTATATGCAATGAGTTCAGGGTAGGACTCCCTTTGGGGAAAACTTACAGCAACCTGTGTCAGCATCATAATATGGCTAATTAAAAATACAAGAGGAATTCTTCGGGGAGTAATTAAGCTCAGAGGAAAGGCAATCTTCTCGGAGTGTTGAACATGATTGGTAAAGTACAGTCCAAAGAAAATTGATGTTCTTGTGAAAACCTGTCTTTCAGGAAAAGGTCCTTATCTATCTCATTTTTTTCCAAAATATTAAGGTTATGGTTTATAGATAGAGTACTCTATCAACATACTTAGGGGGTTCACCTGGTTGACAGGCTTGCATTCAGGTTTAATGTTATCAGAAAATACCATCGAGGCTTTACACAGAGCTAGTATTTTGGTCGGATTGATATTTTGTATGGTAATTCAAAAGCTTGTGTAATGTTCATATAGACAATATTAATAAAAAAGTGAAAATCATGAGAAGACTTTTGAGATAAGTGAATTGTTACTGTCTACAGTTTCAATCATAGCTATATGTTGAAGTATAACACTATCTCCTCACAGACACATATCCGCCCTCAACTAATTTTCATTCAGCGGTATTGTTCAGTATTAGTATGAGAAACACAATGACAGCACTGTAAATCACTTGCTTCTTGACAGCACTGCCGAGACCATAATCCATCCAAAGGTAAAAGCCTGGAAAATTAACCCCAGGCTCATGCATAAAGATTAGCTAGAAATCTTGACGGTTGTCTTTGGAGAATGGTAAATTGTTTGTTGAGAAACCAAGTCTGGCTTTTGAGATTTATCATGTCATGTCAACTATACAGCTAGCACTTTTCTACCAACATGGGTGACTCTGACATCAAACCTTACTTTTAAGTAGTTGAAAGGTGCTCTGACACAGTTTCTGCAAAAGTGAGTCAGAGTCATTTAGATAAGGTTGCGACATCATAGAATTGACAAGGTATGGGCATGATTGTTTTCTTGAAAACTAGTAAACACAATATTTAGGCATCGAGTTGTCATTAAGTTGTTGATGGCATGCAGCCAATCTGGCATACATGTATACAGCTTTGAATGCTTTGACTTTCAAAATTTTTAAAGATTAATAATAGTGAAATGGAAACCACTTGATTATTCAAGATGGTGAGAATGTTATGTTTCCACTGAACTTGGTTTGACTTGAGAATGAAAGGTAACAATTGTTTGTAATGAAGCCAGCCTAATTAAGTATTGCAACTTCACCTTGTGAGAATCATACATTGTTAAATAAATAAACCAGACTTGTGAGAATACTGTTAGTATTATGTTCACAACTGTGCATGTATGTATATGACAGTCATGGCTCCAAGGTAGTCACCGGCTCCATGTTTCCTATCTCAAGAGATACCATACAGCTGTACATGACAACATTATCAGACTTCTATTACTGCAATAACATTCCAATGTGACACAATCATTACCATATTATTCAAGTCCCTGAAGACTATTTCCAACAGAAATGCTATCAGAAAATTACTATATAGGATTATTCAACAAGCATAGAAGTATACAGCAGATGTATTTGACGGCTGCAAGTCTGTCAATTTGAGTTCACATACCACTAGTCTGATTTAACTGTTTTGACTTCAGGTTATTTCGTGATGATAGTAAAAAGTATCTGAAGTGACCGTTGAGTGCATCTTTTTTAGTGTATGCATGGATTTTTTTTTTTGGGGGGGGGGTGTGTGTGTGTGCGTGTGAACTTGATGGAATAATGTATCATTAAACTGCTTAAATGCCATTGCAATTCTACATGTGTTCAAATGCTTAGAAAAGTGGCCTTTATTTTCACAAAGTTAAAGAAATGAATGAAAATGTAATTTTCTATAGATCAAAACTAAGCAATTGTTCAATATCAAAGTGACAAATACAGTCAATTCTGCTTTGATGTTGCCATTATACATTAAGTACACTTCATCATTATGACATCTGGTATTTCACATGGTAAATTCTCAAAGATTCAATGTTAATTTATTTTTTAGGAGAAAAGAAAATCGATTTATTCATTTATTCCTTTGAACTCTGCAACTTGATAGTCAACTTCCAAGCTTAATTGAAAGGTTTAAATTCATGGTGCCATATGTTGTCATGATAAACTTCGCATGCAGCATGGGTAATACATAGTCTCGGTTATCCAGACTCTCACCACTGGGGACTCCAACGACGAGACTATCAAGATGAGAGGTTGGGAAGCATAATCCCAATTTGCCTGCACGGATCATTCTCCCAGAGCAGCGCATTCTAAAGAATACTTCACGCATTGCACGCTGAGTAATCCTGGTTCCTTCGCGAGTGCGAATAGGTTAATGTCTCAAGTGACTGATACATCTTAATTCTGAAGAATGGGCCCCATAAACCCATTCTTCATGACTTTGAAGAAATGTCCAGCATGATTTTCAGTTTGGATGATTTAGGATAATGTTTCCCCCAGACTCTCGTCTGGGTGGTCTTATAGAAGAGCACTCATTGGTGAGAGTCTGGGTAACCAATACTAAGTAATACATGTATACGGGAGATACATCGTGTAACAACATCATATACACCTCAAATATATGAACCTTAAAATGTTCCTCTTGCTTTATTCAAAGAAAATTCAAAGTCAAGAAAATAAATCTGGGTCATCAAACAAAGGTCAAAATAATATCAAAATTAAGTCATGATAGAATCCAATATGGCCGCCAATTACTGTGTGAAACTCTATGGGAAAATCAGTAAGATTGTCAACTTCTTTCAAGACAAAATGGTGAGCTTCTAACTTCCTTTTATCATTTCCAAAGAATCACAAACAAGCTTTTATGGGGCAAAGTTTGGAGAGATTTGTAACTTCAATTTATAGGGAAGTTGGTCCCCAAAGGCATATTCTAGTACCTTTAACCATAGAGGGTAACAGTGAAATGACACAACATGACTCTACATTTATCTTTTCGCATGACGTGTCCTTCAGACAGCAGGCTATAGTAAACTGGTACATATTCCAATCTTTGAGTTGTGCTTCCTACCCACAGGCCATCACGACTGACTACTCTCTCAGAGAGCATCTCATTTCAAACATCTGTGCAGATGTGACTCATTCATCTTCTATAAAATTGCATTCTAACTTTGCTGCCTTCATGTGCATGCAGTCACTCCTTAAAACTTGCATTCTTGGGGGAGGGGGAGGGAGAGGATATATTTAGCCAAGTGTAGGAGTTATTGTAATATTTTCTTTGTGTTTTAGATGTTCTGTTTGAGAAAGAAATGTGTTTCTACCTATACCCTTAAACCTATTTTATAATAGTAACATGCTTCTAATATGATCAAAAATACCCTAGCATGACAGCAATTCTTTTTCTTTTCTATTTCTACACAAATCAAATTTTATCTTAAGTTAGCTGTTACTTACATTAATCAATTCTATCTGAAGCTTCTAGTGCCCAATTTACATGAAAGATCTCTATAGTATACTCATTCTACTAGAATAATATCCCATAATAGAAGACTCATTTAATCCTTGGAATTTGATGCTGTACTATGAAATATTAAAATCAATTTTCCCCGCATTATTAGCTTTCAACACAAGGCATGGGTGGAAGACTTTTTGCCAACTATCACAGCCGTGTAATAGCATGCCTGGGGATAAAATTTTCTTGTCTGAGACTGAGCTGAGTTTGAAGTCTTGCATTTCATTTCATGAGAGTAACACAATTTTTTAACAAAAGTTGTCAAAAAAACCAATCATTTCTTAGTCTGGTTAGGACTGCAGGGCAGCTTTGTGCGGTGAAGTCACTGTGAAATAAAATATGAACGCGGGATCCTGTTACACCTAAATTATATATTATTATAAATTATTAATCTTCCTGAATCTGTATTATGTGAAGGATTCAGAATTGTCAACCTATAACTGTATAGATTATGCTGGAAGAAGAATTTGCAATTTTATAACATTACGCAAATTTTCAAAGCCAAATTTTTTGCACGATATTGAGCCTTGTACTCTGTGTTAATGTTCATTGTACAAAGACATTTGTCACAATAAGCAGTTACATATTTTTACAATCTTCATTAACTTTTAGTAAAATTTGTCTGACATTTTTAAGGTTTATTTACTGTGTACATTAGAGCTGTAGTTTCATTATCTGCAATATTTCCAAGCCTAACACTGACTCAGAAATACAAAAATTTATTAAGTTTCTGGGTTAAAGGTCAGATTTGAAGATCAAAGGTCAGAACAAGGAATATATTTCTGAGTAAATATATTCCTTTTTATTTTGTAATATCAGATAGGGTTAAGTTTTTGAAAGGGTTCAAAATATTGCAAACTGCTTCGATGTTGTACATTGAAACTCTACATTGCATACATGTAGTCTTTTGTGTTGTTGTCAATACATGATGTCCATTTCAAAATTGCTTAAAAGATATATTCTGGATCAGAATTGGGGAAATTCTAAATTCTTGAAATCCTCCAAATATTGCTATATGAAAAGTTGCTTCCCATCCTTTTGAAACAATCAATTTGAAATTTGGGGGGTCCACTGTTTTTGTTTTCAAGGGAATTGTACATCTTGTATTTTCCCATAGTACAATGTATTTTGCAGCCATATTGGATTCTAAAATGGTAATTTTTGACTTCTATTTCAAAGAAATGTATGATGACTCGATTTTTTCTTGACTAACTTTTACTGAGGACGGGTTGGCGTTATCTTGAACAAAGTAGCGTCAAAAGTTTAAACAGTTTATTTCTGAGATGCGTTTCATGTTAATGGTAAAGTTCAACGCACATTTTTATAATTCACACGGTTTCATGTTCAGTACAAAATGATACCCTACAGTTCACATGTTTCACTACTTTTAAATAAACTAATTGATTGAAAGAAAAGTGAGCCGACTTTGTCTAGTTGTCAATGCGTATGATGCAAAATAGCTTTTTTAGTATAATTGGGTCAGGCAGATTAATGGTAAAGTTCATGTCACAAAAATGAATGGTTTTAGTGTAAAAAGGATGAAAGTTCATTTCACAAAAAGTCATGTTTAGTATAAAAAATGATGACTGTACATTGTTATTATTTCACATTACTTAATATACAATCAGATGTAAGCACTGAGAATGAAAATGCAGTCTTTGTCATCTAGTGTTGCAGCGAGATGAATATCAAACATTACAAAAGACTTACTTGATACAAAGCAGAATGAACATCATCTTGTGCGTATTTCTCAGACTGAACTCATTATTTGGCAGAGCTGTAGTTATCATGATGGTGTTTTGTAATGGAATACTTTCTGTCATTCATCACGTTCATGATTTCATCAGGTGTAAATTCCATCAGAAATATAATGCAACTCCCAAACATACAATAAATAATTTAGAGCAATATCAAAGGCAACAAAATATTCCAGTCATACCTTTACATCTTCTAGATATCATAAAATTACAACAAATAGTGAGAGCCAGTCAAGTTCAAGGCATAAATCTTGTCAAAGTGAATGTAAATTTGCTGCAAGACATAATTATTCTCAGAGTTTGTTGAATATTATATACTGCATGTTAAAAATTGCAAGAAGAGGCACACTTAAGGTTGTTAATAAAAGTGTTGAATTGCACTGAAATAGGCCAGTGTGAAAGCATTAATTTATACTCCATAACCAGGATCATTTACAACAAGTGAAGCAGAACAATTAAGTGGTATATTGTGGGAACACATCACTCAACACACAACCCATTCAATTAAATCTATAGTGTTCCATTTAGATTGTACATGAAATATCTTAACCTTTCCTAGGTCATACATATCTTTCTTCCAATGTAATGTGCTATATCAACTGCCAAGTTAATATCCATTTCATCAGATTTGAAAGCTGAGAATAATAATACTGAACTACTAAGACTGAGTCAGACTCACATACTATAAATAATAAATTGAAGGTTTATGCATACATTGCAACCATCAGAAACAATGACTTGATCATTTTGGCCAGCAATGTGGTTGTAGAGTGATATTGATGACAAAATTAAATTTCAAATCGACAAAAGAGATGAAAACAAAAGCCTGAAATTCAAGGACAATGTATTCATACTACATAATTGTTGTTGGCCTTGAAACAAGTCAATGATTAATAATACATGTACATGTTGTAATCACGATGTTGCCAATGATGAAATATTGCTTGACTGTACATGTACACACATACTGTGAGAAAATACTTAGTGAATTGAATAAACATAACCTTACCTACAAACACGCTGAGGACATTAGTGGGATGAAAATGGATCTTTAAAAAAAATGAAACATATCCTGTGCACTGCTCTGACTACTGTGACAGGGATATAGTTTCTCTGTACGTGAAGTGTAGCATACACACATTCCTTGACAGGCTGACTGAATGAATGACAGCGATGTATTACTGAGAAAGTGAAGGAGCATGTCACATGACAATTGATTCACATGTTCGTCATCAGCTGAGGTGCATTTACCAACGACCCTGTCTTGTGTGTATGTTTATTACCATTTCTTTACATTTTTCTACTACTAAATCACCCTCTTGCACAGTAATTCGTGATAAATCTTTAATTGTAGAACATAAATTTTACGTTAAATAAAAGCCAGGAGCCAATAGTAAACTGATAAATTAGCTCTGATACACTGACCCCATACATCTTATCTCATTAATGTTTTTGGTGAACCAACCTTGTTGTTTTGTCATTTTTCAGGAAATAAGTACAGTACATGTAGCTGTGTCTGATACTGCTAGATTTACATAAATTTGAATATAGTGGGTAAATTGAAAGTATGTACTTTTTTGAGTCTTTAATAATTTATGACAACACTTTGTACATTCATGCCAAACAAAATATGAAATCACTACATGAATGAAATAGTGAAATACATGATTTTGATGAGAAATTGTCACCAATATTTAGGTTTTAGCAAACTATTTGGGTATTGTATTTGCATCCCCTTCTGTGCCTCAATTGTAATTCAAGTCTAGGTCAGCCAATGTTTTCCCTTTGTATATCAGACTGAATATGATACATATCTCTCACTTTAGAATTCATACAAGGATGAACATTTCTGGTCAAATTACCTCAATTCTTCCTCTTGGAAATATTACATTTAATATTGTCTAGCAATAAAAAATGTATTTCTAGTTTGTCTACATCAAAGCTGTCTATGGATCAATTTTTATTTCTTTTCTGTCAAATAGAAACACATTAAAGTTACAAGTTATCAAAATATGAAATCAAATTGATCTGGAGTGCTTTAATTACATCATACAGAGAAGGTGGAAATGTATGTTTAGATTTACTACACTTTGCCATGGATATTAATACAATTTAGATTCCATTTAATCGTTGCATTTGTTCACTAAGTTTAACTTTAGGTCCCATTTTTTATACATGATGTCATTTCTAAATGAAAACACAACTATTTTGTTGTGTTTGCACCTACCGTTTGTGCAAAAACCTGCATTAAAATGCAATGATTAGAAAACACTGCCAACTGTATATTATTTGAAAAAGAAGTCTGTGTAAACAGGTAAAAACAGAAAGATTTGAAAATGGCACAATTCATGTATGAGATCAAAAATGGAACAATTGAAAAACCAACATACAATGTATTTGACCTCAGGGATGACCCCCACTGATAATGTAATTATGTGTGTACACTTAACTATGTGTTATGTTTCTGTTTCCAGAGTTTCTGTGTAAAACCATCAAAAGTCTATTTTATACAATGCCACAATGAAAACTTAACATGAAAATGATATTGATTTTTAGGATTTTAATTTGAAAATGTTGTATAAACACAGGCTTAATTTAAAATATATACAAAATTGTGGACAAATCTTGTAACTTAATATCATTTTTTTACCTAAGTATAAGTTGCATATTATTTGTTTGAATTGTAATATGTAGAAATGTACAAATAAAAGTTCCAGCATGTTATTGTGTGAGTGCGACATACCATGTTTGCTTACGTACGTAGTTACGCAATAAAGATATTATCAACAGTTTGGAAAACACTGTACTTTTTCTTTTCCACCAGCAGCTGCTGGCATTTGACCTTAATTATATTTTGTATACTTCAGCATCTAACAAAATTATAAACATGATACAGAAGACAAACACATTTCCTTCATTCTAAACCAATAAAATGAAAGATGTTGCTGATCAATCAAATGTAAGCAATAAATATGCTTTTACAGTTTCCTGAAGCTGACTATTCATCAAAATATATTGTCATTTGAAATTATATTTGACAGATTGTCAGTTCTGAGGAAAATCTTTAAAAAATCCAACTGAACAACGTGCACTACAATATATCAGTAACTGTATCAGTTATGCTAAAATGACATGCTTCATTATAAACTCTAAATTTGTATCACTAATTAACCATGATTTATAGCGTTGTTAGTGTATTATCATTATCAGGAATGCTTACATAATGAAATTTAATGACTTTTAAATGAAATAACAAGCTAGAAAAATATACACTGATTTGTGCTGGCTTAATTTCACATTGCAGAGATAAGTTCAAATTTACGGTTATCCATCCTTGTTTAATATATGGTATACTTCTCCCGTTTGATATGTAAATTCTATTAAAAATGTGATGTCTCAGGATACCATACAAAAGGAATGAGTATGATACTCTAATGGAAAGCACAAATATTCAACAAATGCACAGACGTTCAGCAAAGAGTAAACATTACTGGATCATGTTACACAGAGAAGTGGTTAGTTTTCAAATAACATCACAGGGGTACTGTTCTGACATTGATATCACAGACTGAATTACATGTACATACCTAGCTATGCCTCAAACTGAGGTACTGCTCTGAGATTCATATCACAGACTGAATTATAGTTCTAGCGATGCCTCAAATTCAGCATTCAAAATGAACAAATGGTTTTAAATCTAGAGACTAAACAAATATATCTTGTTTAAAAAAAATTCTTACATGTTATCGTCAGATGTTATTATTTAAAACAAAAATTATGTTTTTTATGACCATAACTTCAAAAGTTGAAGACAGAGTGGTGCAATGGGAAAACGTATGAGTGAAATCATGTGACAAGATGGATGATATAAAGAAAATAAAGATATAAAAATCATGTGGACAGCATGGATGGTATGGAGAAAGTAAAGCTGAATCAAGTGGGCAGGGTGGATGGTATGGAGAAAGTGAGGCTGAAGTCAAGTGGGCAGGATGGATGGTACAGAGAAAGTAAGGCTGAAATCAAGTTGACAGGATTGATGATATGGAGAAAGTATGGCTGAAATCAAGTGGAAAGTGCATGTAGATGTCAAAAGCAAATTAAATTTCCCCAAATAGTTAACTGAAGTGCACCATGTCAAGTCCACACCTGACAAATGCCACATCATTCATTGTTAATATCAGTGAATTATATGTTGTTTGTGAGGTGTGGTCTTGAATGCTGTACTTTATTTAGCTTTATTGATGCTTTGTTAAATGTAAGTTTTTAATGGTGCGATATAATGCAGCATGAGAGTAAAATGTTTATCAGCACAATTAATATCCTGAAATTTCATAAACTGTACCATACTCCTGAATAAATGGCCAGATTTAGGACTTGAAAAGACATCCAAATTTGACAACAGATTTTGAAATGTTTTAGTGTATGTGTATACATGTACACCTTATTCCCCCTAGAATTATCCATCTGTCAATATATTACAAATTGCATTTAATTAAGTGACACCATCACCACCTTTTCTTTTAATTACAGTCATACAAGATGTGACATGTGTGTGTGTGTGTGGGGGGGGGGGGGGACAGATGTAAAACACTAAGTTTTCCCAAAGTTCATTTTCTGTATGATATTCCACAATGTATTAAAACCATGATTGATAACAAAATCACCGCACTACTAATACTTTTTGCAACAATTGTGTTAGTAAATCATTGTGAAAATGTCTCCATCAAGACAAAATGGCCCTCCAGGTGTCAGCTGTAGATTGAGATGATCCTCCCTATTCATCACAAGTCCATCTCAATGCATCCAGAAATCAAGATTAAAGAGGCCGCTCAGAAAAGAAAGTCATTGCCAAGTCATTCCACAATTGGAGATAAATGCAATCAAAGACAAGCTGCTAATATTAGACACTACATATACACTTTAATGTAAATAGCATTCAAAAAGAGAGTGAAGTATATTCTGTCTTTTGATAGACTTTTTTATTCATGTATCTATCAAATGAGTCATCTTTTACTGTAGAAATTCTGAAAACTTAATATTTAAAATCATTAATTGAATGTGCTATCATCACTGATTATTGCAATTTCTGATGACCTAAGTGAGACTGTAAGTTGATCGAAAATCATTTCATTGAATATGAATTATCATCTGTGATTGATGGAAATATAATTTGTGATCATTTTATTCAATTACGGTACTTATAAAATCAAATATGAATCAAATTCATCTCGACACCTTAAATTCTGAAAATCTGATGACTGAAATTAGATTTAAAATCATGTTATTTAAATTAACAAGTACTCATTAAATACCAGTCAATTTCATCACCTCTGATCACTTAAATTCTGAAAATCGAACTTTAAAAATTCAATAAGCGTGACATTTGATTTTTTAAAAATAGTTCCAGAGTCATCAGCATACATATTATTATCGCTATAATCTTAATTGTAAGAAAACCACCCAACTCCATCCCCACACATACAAAACTGCAAGGCTTTACATCATCCTTTCCACTGAAGAAAATTAATATTATTGCCTTTGAAATCCGCATGGCATAGCTAGAATACTGAAACGGTAAATGGCATCATACAGTGTTAGGTAGTTATCAGCCATTCATACTTGGCTAAATTATACACCTACACACCATTGCATTTTCCAATGTATGTGCGTTTTGTCATCCTAAGGAAACAAGGGAAACAAAGAAAATCTACCTCTGAGACATATGAATCTTATGTTAGAAGGAAACATGCCGCTTTGGCCTCCCAAGCACATAGGATGAGTAATTAGAATCCGAATGAAATACGCTATCAATAGCTTTGATTCCTAAGGGAAACGTACTTATTTCAACATCACAATACTCCTACAGGCCATGTCTACCTTGGGTATGCAATTTTTATTCAAATTCAGAACACTTTGAACACCCATTAAAGCCGAGTCCCTTATCTGAAACGTACTGTCACATCTAAGAAACCACTTAGCAGTACTAATAGTTCAAAATCACCCCTTTCAATGCCACAGTATGCTACCTAATGCTTGTATCATATTGGCAACTTGTACTTACATCTATAATGTGATCAGACAGTGGCACGAGGAAGGTTACATGAAAAAAAAAACATCTGAAGAAACACTAAACCAGTGACTAATTTGATTTCACTCATGGCAGCAAAGTGTTAATTCAATTGAAAACTTGCATAGAAAGTAATGTAAATAATTTAAATTCATTATTGCAATTATCATAGAACTCAAATGTCATGTTGGAAAATAATAAATCAATTATACACCAACAATTTCATATAAAAAGAGATAAATGGATATGATTAAATTCATGGAACGATGGAAACATGTCACCGATGCAATTATCTTTTCTACTATATGAATGTAGTTGGAATCAGCAAACCTTTGAATTGTCTAATCATTAATCATAGACTTCTTTGTTGTGTATTAAGGAAAGAATTCATCAGACCATTCCCTGGAAAAGTTTCAGGGTAAGTGATACAGATTGTGATTCAAGAGTTCTGCTCTCTTTTATCAAGTCAGCATCTTTAATGATGATACACTGTTCCATTGATCATTTCCACACAGATGTTGAACTTTGCACACAAAAAACGTACCCGAGTTTTTCAGCTTTTATTTTTCCTATTATTTTTTTCAAAATATTCTCCATAATTATCTCAAGAAGTTCTCTACTTAACGTTGAGAGCTACTTGAGATATTAAACATCAAAATAACTAAGTCTCCGGACTAAAGTTCAAATGGCAAAGGTGACAAAGATGTCTGCTAGAAACCTGTATTCTAATTGTTCTTGTGCTGCTCAATTGTTTGAATGAAGGTTGTGTCAGACAAAAAATGACAGATACAGTTTTGGTCGATCACAGGCATTTACACTATACATTTTTATAGCTGTTTCTGAGAAGAAATATATATGATTGTATTTATGAATAACTTTACTCCAAGTCACAAGTAAAAGCTGACATCAAGCAAAAAGCCAAATTCACTGTGATGGCCAACATATACAGGTACTTGTCGCTTATCATACCTCAAGATGAAAATGCTAATATACAAATATGGTTTAAAAACACAATTCAACTGTAAAGACTCTGAAACTTGACTGTGTCTTTGAGATAGGAAAACTTCAAACCCATTTTATCTTCTAACAGCTATGTACATCAATGTTTGATAAAACTAATCTGTCTTTCCATCCAGCCTTCTTTGATGGGATTATGACACTTTACCTGGTAATAATGGTGAATGACAACCCTGTTTTTATGTGTCTAAATGGATGTTGTACCACGATACCATCTCTGATAAGAAATCACTTAAAAGCCCCTTTTAGACAGACTAGGTTACTCATCATTGTGAACATAGTGAATTGCAGTCATCCATCAATACACAAGTTTCAAGATTCACCCTGCCTATTAAAAGCCTATGCATTGAAAAGTACCTTGATCACTATATTCTGGGAAAATTTGAAATATCTCAGCATGAATAATGTCTTCTCACTTTATTACCCAGAATTGAAGATACTTTGAACTTGTTTGACTTAAGATAAGAACAGCTAAATAGGCTTTTTACCTTACCCGGCTGAACACATATCATCATCTCTATCATCATCATCATCATCAATTATGGTATGTGTGTGTGTATGTATGTATGTACATGTATGTATGTATGTATGTATGTACGTATGAATGTAGGTACGTACGTACATACGTATGTATGTATGGATGGATGATGGGTGGGTGTGTGTATATGTATGGATGTATGAAGAGGCAGCTTTGCCATTATTATTAAGATGAACCTGACAGGGTATTTTTAGCAGCATTGCAACTTCAAATGTTGAATGTTTATGAACTGTTAAATTCAAAGGGGCCATTGCTGAGGATTGACATTGATTTTCTACTTCTTTAACACAGTACATGTACCTAGTACATTGTAAAAAATGTACATAATACAGAAAGTTAATATATGGTCAATAGGATGAAAATATCAAAGGTGAGGTACAGGAGGTACACAACTGTTTGTATTATACAAGCTGCAGGGGATAATTATTGTGTATGATGAAAGCATAATACTTTGAAAAGAACAAGGACGAGTTAATTTAATTAGGGGTATTAAAATGACTATAGGTTGTTGGCCACAGCATATTCCATGATGTCACACACAGTTTCAAATTACTGAGTCATATAATATTACATCTATGGTAATCATGCTAACATTGATTGAAAAATGTTGGTGAATGCAAATGAATGGCTGAAAATAAGAACATGTATCCCTTCTGCGCACACAACATCTTACTCCGTCTACCTAACATGGCGATTTCATTGAAGGTCATGAACACTCCTGAGGTATGCTTATCCCTTCCATATTATGATGACACAAGATAACAAGGCAATCTTTTGAAATTGCAGAAACCAAAAACCTCCATTACCGATGGTGATTTAAGACCTTCTGCCATCTGTGTGTTATGCCAATGAGAGACAGTTATTGAGGTAAATTGCTATCATCCTATTAAAACTGGACAGATTTTTTTTTTTTAAATGATCATCCTTTGGCTGATGAAGCTATTGACTAATAGCCTACAAGTATGCCAGGCTGATGTGAAAAGTACATTTCTCTTTAAATGTAGGACAGTAACAATATAGTTACTTAGGAATGCTAAATCGGAAACGAATGTGATGTATGTTTCCAATTTACTGTTCCAAAGTAACTACATGCGACATTTCCAATTTACCGTTCCAAAGTAACTATACTATACAGTCCTATTGATTCTTGAAACAGTGAATAGTGTATTCCCCATACTTTAAGTGTAGATGCTGATCTCTCAAAGTAAGGTACATCAATTTCTGAAGGAAATTTTCTAAATGTAGCGAAGTTCCGTCAAATATTTGTCAATGAATGTACTTAAAACTACAAAATTGATATCGAACTAAATAATAATCCTATGTAATCCTCATGGCTCCCTTTATAAGATCATGCTAATGTGTGAACCTTAGTAACGACTAAAGCTTTGGCCTTTATGGAATATATGGCAATACATTCATAGTTCAGTCTACTTCATGTAATTTCCTATAGTCCTAATGATAATATTATAAATACGTACACAAAGAATTATGGCTTCCTGTCCATATCCCTGGCATCATCAAAACAATCAGTGAAATCACTTCACTAAATAATTACTTTTCACTGAATTGGGTGTCAGCAAGTCAGACTCACTTTTACTCACAGGGGTGAGTAGAGATGTGAGTTGAGGATGTGTGTATATTAATGTAGATAGGAGACAGTGCACTCCTTGTTGTTCCCTCTACAGGCTTTCCTATCCTCCACAATAAATGGAACATGCTATATATGACTGATTTTCACTTCACTACTAATATTTGTTCAAGGACTCCATAATGACGGCTTTGAGAAAATATTTCAATTCAATACTATTGACATTATCAATAGCCATCAATAATGAATATGGCCTTATTTTTTAAATGACTGACTAAGTAAATGCTAAAAAATCTCCTTGAAACATTGAATGGGAAATCATGGCCAAATCAATAAGGAAAGTCTATATGTAGGTATCACCATTGTGTATGATTTGCCACGGTAGAAATTGAAATATAATGTTGAGAGTAACACTGAGGGAAAAAAAAGTCAAGAGACCGATTCTTTTAGGAAATGTCTTGAGAAAATGTTTGAAAATACTGGAAAATACAATTTCACTCTTTTTATGACAACTATTTTCCTTTCCACAAATATGAATTTGTCTGTTGATTTGACAGAAATCACAACATCTCCTTGACATCTTACCGCACACCTTGATGGTACATGTACTACTCATTTGTATTCATGAGAGAAAATCTTATCCAGTAGACTGTATAATTTACAACATGTCCATAGAACTTGAAAAGTAGTCATCCAATTTTCTGACTACTTATTGCAGTTGTTCCATACTAATCTCATATGCTACTATTGTAAATCTCAAATTGAGTTCGATGGAGCAGCTTTTTTTTCAAAAGTACATACTGTCTCGTAAAGCAAATGTTTGAGGTTGTCTATATAAGGATATTACGAATCTGTCGATGGGGCAGAATCTTTTCACGTATATTTGTAAAGTTCGCATGTGATTATAACTTTAAGTGACGGCATGGGAAATTGACTAGATGGAACAATCTAGTACAAGAAATCTAGATGTATTATTAGAAATTGCCACATTGCGAAGACAGATTTAAGTATTCCATTGCTAATCTTAGACTTTCCAACATGGCGATACTTTCTAATCTACATTACTACTCAACTCTATTGAATTATATCAGCTTTATTTGGATCAATCGTCAGTCCAATTTTCTCAACACACTGTATTTGTTTTAAAACTCATTGAGTATTATAATCTAACCTAGACAGTGTAGCCAAATAAATTGATATATAGGCAAAGCACAAGCTGGATTTGAAGTACACAATGTTGTGGGTGATGGCACTTTTCATTTTAACTGGGTAGGATGTGAAAACCCACATCAACATCACTAGTTAAATCACTGATTGGAAGTACCATGTTTGCTATAAGAATCTACAAGAATTTAGCTGCATTCATTTGAAATTGCCTCACTCTGAAGATTGTATTACTTTACAATCTTACACTACCATACCATGGCAACAGTGTACATGATACATCACTGCTCAAATCAATTGAATCAATTCAGCTTTATTGTGTTCAATCTTGGCCTAATTTTCTCAACATGGTGTATTTGTTTTAAACTCATTAGCATTAAACCTAGTGTTACCAAATAAATTGATAGATATAAGCAAGGTACACTAACTGAATTTGAAGTACACAGTGAGGTGGGTGGTGGCACTTTCAAGTTTAACCGGACAGGATGTGAAAACAAACCTACATGTACATCCATAATCACGTTAAAACACTGATTGCAAGTACTACGTTAGTTCGAAGAATTTTAGCTGCATTAGTTGACATAATTGCCTTTTGTGACGATCATATGACTTAGGAGAGCTTAGACTACAAACCATGGCAACAGTGTACAGGCTACATGTACATCACAGTTCAAAGCAACTTTATTTTGTTCAATCTTCAAGACTTGGTCTAAGTTTTTCAACGTGGTGTATTTGTTTTAAACTCATTTACCTAGTGTTACCAAATAAATTGATATATAGGCAATTGGCAAGGCACACCAACTGAATTTGAAGTACACACATCAGTAATGCAAAACACCACTGTACCAGGTCTCTTTGGAGTAACAGTAATATATGCACTATTTCTGCAAGAGATGGAACATTAATGTGGCTCATTAGGATGCAGGAGCATGGTTTATTTGAAATTTATGACTTAACAATAACCAGAACTCACATCTCGTTTTATCACTAATCATCAAATTGAATGCATTTGAAAGAAAGTGCATATTAACAGAATAATTATTCAGAAATTTGCACATTGTACTCTAAATGTAACAGTTGTCAGACTGCATAATAATGCAAGTTACTTTATCATTGAACAATATCCTCATTTCACTATTTTACTTGAACAAAAATCTTAACACTCTTTATCTAACTCTTTCTGATTGTGGATCAGATCATAAATTCCCAAAACATGAGAATTATCGATACGAAATACCCCCTTCCCATAAACAATACATCAAATCAAGTCAAAGCAATAAAAACATAATAAGTGCACAGTATTTTATTACATGTATTATAAAAGTGTTTTCTATTACGCATATCATTAAACAAATTTAGCTTGTTTATTTTATTTCAAGGTGAGAACAAATTTACAGTACCAATTAATAAATTGATATAACTGAATTATTACCAGTCATGTACTGTTTATTACTTTCTTAATAACCTGTTTTAGTGAAATGCTATATTTATCGTCTTTCTTTCATGGGTTTCCCCTAAAGGTTACTGAAATTAAATCTTTCTCTTCAGTAACAAACCCTTTTACACTCCATATATTTAAACAAACTATGTATTTGTTACCACATTATTTTTTCTTTGGTGTACATCATAATTATCACAGACTGGATTTAATAATACTTGCTGATGAATTCACTTCAATATTTTGGTTTAAATGTCCACAAGTACTTGCATCAGACATCTTCCACTTGAAATTTGTACTCGAATATGGAATAGTTCCAGGGAGTTTTTGAGTAATTTGTCCCATTTTAATACCTATCCAAATACTAGTATAGAGCATCATTAGTACATCTTGCTAACAGCTTGCTATTTGATTTAATGAAAATTTACTTGTCGGGCAGTCAAAGGAACGTTGTATCATCTTATAGTTGATCATTACTAAACATTTTACTTTCTAGGAGTTTCAGAGTCAATTCAATGTTTTCAGAACTTGCCCAGACTTCAAAACATGTGGTTAGAAATGCTTATTGCCAAGTGGTTTTGCATCTGCTATGCATGGGGATAGTTGTCATCTGACCCATTCCTGGATTTAAGAGTAAAATCTTTTTCTGTCATTGATGGCATTTAGTCTTTGTTCTATGAAATCACTTACAATTAAAGAGGTTACTATGTCTTTCTTTCATTTCATGATGAAAATGTAATGCAAAATTTTAAGACAAAACAAGCCTAAATGTAACCACATAGCACATAGCAACATTGGTTAATGTGCTGTATCTTGAAACTGGGAAATTAACTATTACAGGAAAGATTTATGACAGCAATGATAAACACTTGGTTGACAAAAATAATTTTCATGTTTTGATTAATAATGATAACTTGTAATCTCACATCAGTAGAGTACTTTAATGTACTGAAGTCCTGCTAACACCATTTAGATGCATTGGACATACTGATCTTAAATACTTCTTTCCTTCTATCATTAAGGTTTAATCACAAGGTTAACATTGCATCCTAATGCCAGCTGTCAACTGAATTGCTTGTCAAGAGTCATTAGCTTTGAAACGACATGCTCTCTTTAAATACAAACTGATAAATTTTGAAAGCTATGGGTAATTGCGGCTTTCTTTCACACACTGAAGATGTGGGTAGGATAATCATTTTGACCTTGTAAACTACATGTACAGGTAAGAGAAGGAGTATTCATAATGATGGTCTCTATGGACAGAGGTTGTACAGCATAAACTAGATTCAAACTGGACACAATCACAAGAATTGTAAATAGAGTCACTAACTATATTAAAGGCAGCAAAGTCTGTTACTTTAAGATCTTGGCAATAAGTTAATTTTTTTTTGAACTTTCACATTGAAAATACTTAAACACAAACACAGAACACACACACACACACACACTGAATCATAGTGAACAATGGTAGCGCTCTCGAGCAGATATTCAGAATAATTGAACACATTGCACCATCATTTTTCGTTATCAATAAATTACGAAAAACATTAGTCTCACATACTAAGCTTCTTTTCTAACTCTTCTATCTCTATTACACTGTGTTGACAGTTGTTAGTGTGTATCATGTATGTGCATGTTAGTATTGAACTGACTTTAGCTGAAATAAGATCTAAGGTCATAAATGGTGCCACTTGAACTATAGCTGGTGCTTGCTTTCATTTTCGACAGTAAACTTCTATACTTTATATTACTACTGATAAACAAGCATTACATGTTGTCATTTTCTCTACCTTCATTTTACTGGCGCTCTCATGAATATATGTACATCAGTAAAACATACATCTGTAGAAAGTCAAACAGGTCAACTCATCATCTATCTGGAAAGACTATTAGAAAGTTGATACAACTATTAAAGTTAAATACAGTGAGTAAACTCTCAGAGGAAATTAGTATTTAAAATATCAAAATGTTGCTCTCTGTCGATGTGAACATAGGACGTATATTGAAAATTTTAGGTGTCTCAGCATTTGGGGAGGAAATACGTTAAGAAATGTATGAGAAAAAAGAATCCAACGTCCAAAGCACAATCTTATAACACAGTTTATCATGTTTCTAAGACTTTCTCATTTGTATAACACCTGGAATGAAATGTATTATGCCGTTTGATTATCACAAAGTTTAAATTTGGTTGTCGGCATATCAATTGACAGATTTCTTCAATTAGCGTTAAATCCCTCAAGTTAGATTGAATTCAAGAAGCTATGCAAGTACTTTAATCTTTAAAATGTGTAGATGGCTGCTGGATCACAATGTATATTGTTTCCTAATCTTTTGTTAAGGCTCTTATCACATAGACAAGCCAGATGTTTCCAATGTTATGTTCACCGAATGCTAGGCCTGTCTTTTTATATTTTCTTCATGCTAAAATGCATGATATCAGACAGTTGACAAGGCTGGACTTATATTAATCTAGAAAGAGTGTGAGCATTTTATGACAGCTTTTACACGATATTTTATGAATTCAGTTGCCAAAGTTTCCCATTTTGAATAATCAAGGCAATATGACTACAATATCTATCTCATCGTCAACGTCCTTGGAGTAAATTCAGTGAAACTCATATAACTTAGATTCCCCTCAATGCTTAAGCTTATTGGTTGCCAATGACAACCCAATGCTAAATGGGATATGTCGCTGTGTTTTACTGTAGTTTAAGTATGGTGGCACCATGTTGACTCTGTCATTGGTCAATTTGTTGTGGGATAAAGACAGGTTGTAACCATAATTATGTGTGGCTGAAGCTTAATGATGATTTGTAATATTTATTTATCCATTTGCTTAATATGTATTTTCTATTGTTTTATGTCATCTTTTATCTTTAAATGGTTATTTGTATTATGGAGCGATGGCCTCAGGGACAGTCTGGACAGGGTCCACAAAACAAACTACATTCAGAAAGGCATTCATTGATATGTATTAGTCTAGACAGAGTACACAAAACAAACAGTATTTGACAGTCTGGACAGGGTCCACAAAACAAACTACATTCAGAAAGGCATTCAATGACTTGTATTAGTCTGGACAGGGTACACAAAACAAACAGTACATTCAGAAAGATATTTGAATAATACATGTAGTATTTGATAGTCTGGACAGGGTCAACAAAACAGACAGTATATTCAGAAAGGTATTTGAATACTAGTATTTCAACTATTTGACAGTCTGAACAGGGTACATGTAAAGAAAAATAAATGGTGCAAATCAGGAAGGAATTTAGTTGATAGTCTTGGGTACATAAAACAAGTGATACAGTTAGAAAGACACAATTTAACTATGGATAGTATGGACAGGACAAGCACAACAAAACAAATGGCGCATTCACAAAGGCAACCAAGTAGTGGATAGTCTGGATAAGGAAAACAAAATAAATTATGCATTCTGAAAAACACTCACTAGTATTTGACAGTCTGGATAGAACAAACAAAACAAATGATGCATTCAGAAAAGCACTCAATTACTAGTATTTTCCAGTCAGATTGGGCCACACAAAGCAAATGGTGCATTCAGAAAGAGTCAATCATTGGAAAGCCTCAGGAGGACAATGATGTGTTATATATTACACCATCCACTGCATGGTGATAATGCCTGGTTATAAATCTCTTACCTCAAGATCATATCAGCACTAAATTAGACATACACATGATAATATCACCTACGCACAATAAATTGCATTTCTGAAACTTACAGTAAAGTGACCCACTGTGTGATCTCATTGGACATGATAAATAGCACATAAAAATTTGATTCATATTAAAAACAGAGATGGTGTTACAGAATTAATCTGTATCATCATTTCACAGTCATCATTTTCAAATCCTGCATTAAATCCTCATAAATCAGTGCTTATGTCAGCAGAAGACTTCTAAAGAATGAGTTTTCAGTCCTGATACACAGAAACTACAGTTTATAGAAAAGGTTGCCTTTGACCTTTGCGTCTATTAACAGATTAAATGTATTTAAAAAAGAGCAATTCAGAACCTTCTATTGGTCTCTAGAAGTAAAGAGCTTGAAAACACAATAAATTATAGTATCATCTGTAATACTGTACTCATTAGGCACTTGCTCATGTCAATGCCAGATGTTTGAGCTGGATAGTTTTCTTTGAATAGGATAATTCACTAAAATTTACTCAAGCTCAAATACTCTACCTGGAACCTTTCATTTGAGGAGGATGAGAAAATAGTTAAAGATGACAGCTGTCAGTAGACTGCAGACATCATGGGCTACTAATTGAAGTTGATATGGCTATTGCTTAAAACCTGTGTTTATATAATACTTCTTAAACTACTACATGTGTGCAACACTATACATGTATTTGTAGACAATGAATGTAAGAAACCTAGAAGAAACATGTTCATTATTAAGCACTGGGCAAAGGCCAAATAGCCAGCTATTTGCCTACACATCTACATGTACTTATTGTGAAATGCTTTCCTCTCAAATAATGATACTATGTGTAGACAAATTTGTTGAAGTGCTTTGTTCACGTTTGATACTTAAAGGTCATGGTTTTATTCTGGGGGTTTTGAATTAGTGCAGCTATCTTATCAGTGGAGCCATAATAAATACGAAGAGGTATTTTTTTTGTGCTGGACCACCTTATGCATTAATTTAGCTTTGTTTTTTTCACATCTACATTTTAATCCTAGTCCAAAGTGGGTCTTTAAACACTTGATATACCTAAAGCTATAGACTATAAAAACATCTAAAACTTTGAGACACATTTATTTACATGCAACATGGGGCCAATATAATACAGCAGCAGTTATATGAATGCTTTTTTTTATGATAGCTAATTTGTATGCTATCCTGCAAACAGTTCTGACACAATGTATGAGTCTATGGTTACAACTATAAGTATCATTAACTCTTTACTGCAGATCCACAATAAATCAAACTTTTTAAGAGGTTTAATACCATTACAGTATCTCAACTGAACTGACCAATAAAAATGTGTTGGTCTGCTTATCTTATACCTATAGATAAAGATATGATCACAAGTTTCTATAGCATGTAGCGCAGACTGCAGTTTCAATCATCACCCATTGGTGTGTATCTTTCCTACCTCAGGACAGTTTTGTATGTACACATAGGGTTCAAAACAAGTTCAGGATGATTTTAGGAGGAATTCAGTACATCTAGTGTACATGTAGGTATCCTCAGGAGTCAGGACGATTTCTTGAGCAATTCAGGTGTTCACATTTACATGTACATGGACACCAAACTGTCCTTACCTGTACTTGAGTTATGAATTGTGTTACTGTAAACATAGCTGTGCGCAATTTAGGCAACATCACAATTTTCATTTAGACTGTAAAGTACAGTCAGTATAAAGTTTTCTAATTAGCTAATTGCGAGGACAAGTATTGATATCTTTAGCAATATGCAGGCTTTGTTGACTTGCCATGCATTCACCTGTCAAATTATAAACTCATTAGACTATATAAAAGTCAAATATTCATGCATCAGTTATCTTAATAAGACATTATCATCACTTATGTACAGTAATTGTCTATTGCCGGTATCTCATGCATAAACAAGCGACCTATCGGTCAGAATAGCTCCGCTGTGTTTTTTTTTAATTTAATTTTTTATTTTGGTGACATGTAGAAGTGGTTCAGGTCTTCAGCTCTTCACTATGCAGTTTTGTTTTAGCGATGCAATAAAGTGGTTAGTGGTTTCATATGATGTCTCACTATAAAACACATTTTACACAGAAGTTGGTAATGTATTGTACTTTTATACCATAGTCACCATTTTAAAACAAAAATCTACTGTTATGAAAAATTGCACAAAATCTCAGAAAAAATGACTGGGAAATGCACACAAGAAAATGAAAAAAAGAGGATTTTGAGGTTGGCTATAAATAATTCCAGTGTCTTACAGCTGTCTGGAAAATTTTAATGATGAATGAAATAAACTAGGGATCTAAAATAATTTTGAGGCAATTTGAATTTCAATTTTCTAACAAATTTACAAAGTCAACAACATTCAACTTGTACTAGTTGTGGTAGATATATATAGGGAAGAAATGTATTAATCGCCATCTTAGTTTCCGTACGGCGACAATCTCAAGTACCCGGAAGAGAGTCATTCTCAGCCATACGTTACAGTGGTAACACTCGTTCATGTTCGGTTACCTTTCACAAAGAAAACACAACGAAATGGTTGAAATGATCTTTTTTTTATTTCTTTTCATCACAACAACAAAATCTGCGTGATCAAAAGTGTTGTAAACTAAACCAGAAAGAATTATCGGACTGGCTAAACTTCCCGATGAACTGGAGTAAGGTCCTACTACTTCCAAGTAAGCCTCGATAGTACTATAGTACGTGAGAAAATCGTCTCAAACTAGCGATACAACTTTCAAAATATAACTTGACATGTCTTCATTTGTTAGAGTTGTACAATTCAAGACGGGTTTTCACTCGAAAACAACAATTCTGTGAATAATGACACTCTGAACGCAGCGATTTCTCGGACGATGTTACCACTGTAACGTATGGCTGACAACGACTTGCTTCCGGGTTAGTCTCTCGTGCATACGGGTGGATTGTCGGCGATTAATACACACATCGTCTGATATTTTAATTCACAGTGTTTCTTGTGACCGACGCCTGTCAGCAGACTCTGCCATTTTTTTCATCATTCCATTGTATTTAAACCTTGTACTTGACATTTCGCAATATTTATAATTCTCAACAAAATACCTCAACATGCCTCACTTCGCTCGTACTCAAAGCAGCCCCGCGCGTAGTCCTGCTTGCATACGGAGGAATTCGGGACTCGATTCTGACAATTGTCCCTCCCCTCCGGTGTTTAAGAGTCAAGTCAGTAATACAGACTCGTGCACCCGAGGACTACCCCGCGCGGTATGATCACTGACACTGATGACATGATGAGAGAGAACCTTTTCGGATTTACATGTAAAACGGGGAAAGATACGCAAAACATAATGCAAAGTCTGAAGCCAAATTAAAGTTGTAATTATTTTAATTATTTTTACTTGCCAAATATTTGCATTTTGGAAAGGCAAGACACGTTCATGTCGTTTAACTTTACATGTGAACTGTCGGCCATAACTTCAACCGCATGCCTGGCATGCCCTTCCTTACGCAAGTTGTCTGAATTCTGGTTCACTGTCATTCCAAATTGCACGACAATATAGAATTAACCACAAGTTACATGTTATCTGAAAACATCACACTTTTATAGTGGGTCTGAAGTGTGATTTTAGTGAGTACCAAGAACGTCCTGTGTTGATACTCAAGATGCTTGCTGTGGAAAATCGCTCGGTCGAATGAGGTCACCTTCAGCTTCTGGTCGAATCAGGATAGAGTATGCAAATGACGATGTTGCGGACTGGCTGATTATGTGCAGAATTGGATTTGAAGTTTACAACCCTGTTTCGAACAAACGCTTGTCATTTGGGCGCCCAATGCGTAGAATTATGACTTTAGCACATATTACATTGCTTGTTTGACGTCAATAGTGTCTTTTGAAAAGTGGCAGTTTACTTAAAGTCTCGTCGACTGATTTCCAATATGGCGTCGGTCATTATGCTCATTAACATATTCATTTTTTTTCAAATTACAAAAAAAAAATCATAAAAAATAAAAATGAGGATGTGCTGACTTGAAATTAACAAATCTGAGTAAGCTAACCCCTGCGCATCAACACGCCAGATATCAAAGCAATCTAATAAGAGGTTTTCAAGGAGTTGATGAAAATGACATTTTATGAAAAAAAATCATAAAAAATTGAAAATGGCACAGATCAACTTGGCATGAACAAATCTGAATAGCCTCCCCCCAGGGAACATGCACACCAAATACCTAAGAATACTGACTGTCACTTCCGGAGAAAATAATGAAAATATAAAAGTTTGACGGACACCTATGATTCACTCTACTCTCTATACCTCAATACCCACCTATACCTAAAGCTACGCTTTCAGCTTTCGCTGACAGCGGAGCTAAAAAGTGGAAACATAGCTATGAAAATTTACCTTAATGCATTGTGGAAAAGCCTGCCGAGGCTAGTGCCCACACAGAATCACAATCTGTGTAGAGTAAATTTACATGTGAAATAATTCATATGACAGATATTATCGAACCAAAAGTGCGCTACCTGTAGAACATTGACATGTTTATATTTCACACAATTGCTATGTATATTATACTAGAATTGGTGTGTGGGTTATTTACTTGTTCTGAAATGTGTACTTTTTAACCCCTAGCAGCTCAAACCTGATGTAGGAATTGAAAATATTCAAAATTCCAGAGTTGATATTTTGTGTTTATAATATACTGAAATTTTTATCTTAAATATCAAATGTCGTGACACCCATATTGTAAGAAGCAGTCACTTAACATGTACATTTGCATATGGTTATCTACTCTTTCAAACTCGCAGATGGTATCCTTACACTTACACTTATAATGCAAAGATCCAGAGTGAAGCATGGCAGACATCACTTCAAATGCCACATCCTAATCACTGTGTATCGGTTACATTATGAGAATGGAGAATTTGTCTTTTGATTTTTAAATATAATTTCTTCCAAAATACAGTTTACCCTCAGTAATGTACAGATAACCAAATGACATGCATTTCTCTTAATAATGCATGAAAAAAATCTTGAAGCTACACACTGTAGCACAGCTGTGTGTGTGTGTGTGTGTGTGTGTGTGTGTGTGTGAACCCCAAAATTGGTTCAGTTGTGCTAAAATTCATTCACTGATTCCTTTTTTTGTTATAGTCAGATTTTATCTTAAAACCTCTGCACACCAAATCAAATATAGCTGCCTAGATGTTGTGATGTTATACATTATTACTTGTACATTGTATCTAGAGTAAAGTTGTATACAAGTCATGCTGTTTTATGATAACACTGCTAGAGTTGGACTCTTTGGAGGTTTGAAAAATGAGAATACATTTACATTGTACATGCTTTTAACACAACTGCATGTCAGAAATGAGAGAGAGAGAGAGAGAGAGAGAGAGAGAGAGAGAGAGAGAGAGAGAGAGAGAGAGAGAGAGAGAGAGAGAGAGAGAGAGAGAGAGAGAGAGAGAGAGAGAGAGAGAGAGAGAGAAGTATAAATTTTGAAGATGTTGTTGAAGCATATGTTCAGCTGAACAGGTTAAAAATTCAACATTACAGTTCATTACATTAACAGATAATTTAGTAAAACTAGTCTGAAATCAGGCAATGGTACAAAGACACAACAGTACGTGTAGGTAATCTAGAGCTATCTCATCATGTTATCATGTAATTCAATGCTTACTAGCCACTTAGAAAGCAGGGAAAAGGGGAAAAATAACGACAGATTACTAAAATTGGTGAATATATTGTTCATGGTTCGAAGAATCAATAATAGGATGGTACAACATAGTTACTTTGGAATGATAAATTGGAAATGAAAGTGATGTTTCAGTCCGTCTACTACATGTACAGACCTTGATCACGTAATAAACAGATCAAAATGTCGCTTTCGTTTAAAATGTACTGCCCTATTATAATCGGTATTTACTAAATCAAGCAGTTAGAGATTTCAAACAAGTAAAGTTTCAAATTAATGTTTAGCACCAAAACTATCACATTAGCACATACATGTAATTCGGTGTTTACAACTACCAACTCAGAAAGTGGGAGAAAGGAAAAAGAGCAGTGAGAGATTGCGGTTTACAATTGGGCAGTTTAAGCCATTTCAATCATGATGGTACAAATTCACAATGCATAGAGCCAAAACTGTTAACTTCAATGTTTATAAACTGGCTAGTCAGAAAATCAGGGGAAAGTGAAAAGAGCAGCTCCAGCAATAGGTTATATAATTGGGGTTTAAAATCGGGACAGTTAAACATTTCAGTCAAATGAAGGTACAATATGTATAGAACCAACTAACAACCCATCACATTAACACATAATTCAATGCTTAATACAGGCAACTCAGGAATCACGGGAAAGTGAAAAGACTGGTGATATATTATATAATTTGGGTATAATTGGGCAGTTAAACATTTCAATCAAGCATTAGACTAGTAGAAATGTCTTTAGACTTTATACAAGTTACCAAAAGTCGTGTGCTGTTGGTGACATATGTTTACTAATGGATGTGATTTTGCAGATGCTTTAATTTTACTGAATATGGCCTTTGGCCTCTCCCTAAATTGAACGGATGTTAGGAAATGTCTTCTGTGGAAGGGATTACAATGTCAACATTCCTCCTGTACAATTTAGCTTCAATGAAGATGCAATATAAATGCAGATGAACCATGGAAGTTTTAAATTTCGTTTTTAGAATTTAGGGTATCTAGAATTTAGAAATCATGTCATAAATCACTCATGAGGGTTACACTGCATTAATTAAAGTAAAAGGTTGTTTTTTTAGACTTTGAGACCCTATTACACTTGAACTCATAAACCATACTGTCACAATAACTTGGCAAATATTGCCCAGTTCTGGCGGCGGTACCAGTGGCCAGTTGTGGTAGGGCTTGTGTAGCCAATGCTGGAAACTCCAAGCCCCGTTTTAGATCCCTTTTGACCAAAAATCCATATGCCATTTTAGACCATTACAGGTTTCTAAAAGATGAAAGTTTTACATTTTCCTCGGGAGGCAACATTTTGGGCAATTAATGGCAGTTGATTTGGTAAAGGACGTTAGAACACATTTTAGACCAAGCCAAGTAATAAATTGTGCAAAGTGGACCCCGTTTTAGACTCTTCAGTCCCCCCAAAAACAGACCCCATTTTAGACCACAGGGCTAGAAAACACACCCCAAAAGGGCAGCACATATACATATACTCAAATAAGGGGAGTAGTCCCCAGAGTGTCCAGTATAATAAAGTCAATTTGACATGACACTGGTCCACAGAAATTTGTTGTGATCCACTAAACTATAGTATTTTCCCATCTATTACTGTGTGGTGACACATGAGAAAACCCCTATATAGTTGATTTTATTTTGACCCACACACAAAACTAATTGTCTTTCATTAACCCCACTGACATTGTTGTTTAAATGCTTTGATGACTTTACATGGACTTTTTCATTGACATAGTATACACTATCTGAAAAAAAAATGAATTCGGATTCTTTTTGTTATTTTCACTGTTCCTTTATTTTCTCTATTTATTCTGTTTCTTTGGCAAAATTGATTCTTAAAAAAACACATTTTATGAAAATTAATTGTTAAATATCTATCTATCTATCTATCTATCTATCTATCTATCTATCTATCTATCTATCTATCTAACTGTCCTAAATTAAAAGTATGAAAAATAACATCTTCTGTTTTGTTAATTAAATTATGAGCATAGAACAATATAATTTTATGAGAATGAATATGTTGTTACAGTAGTAAACCCTAGTGATAATGCTGATGAGACATCAGTGAAAATTTGCATGGGATTTTGACTCTGTGAGTATAAATTTTCATTACTACAGCAAACACAATTTTACTTAAAAAAGATTTACTAATAACTCTGAAGAATGAGAGTGTACTCTGTCTCTAAAAATACAAATGTAGACGTCTGAATGTTAATGACCACATACATGCTTGAAACAAATTCAACTTTCAAATTTCACTACAACTCGTATCTCTGGGCTGACTACACGCAGGTGTAAGATTGTCTAATTACGAGGGCTGGAATTTCTTTCAAACCTAACGGCAATAGACTTATAATTAACTTATTTCAGGTTTTCCTTACATACCTGCAGCCCTGGATATCTAAAATGTCTAATTTATCAGGGTATTACATGTACATGTGCCCATCGCTATAAGCTATAGACATAATTCAAATTGTTAACATGGGTATTACATCACTATCTACTGTGTACATGTACAGTGTATTTGTAATTTACCAACACCTAGAAGCTATGGATTTGTCATTTACATGTATATATTACAGAGTGGTATTTCATCAATGCCTGTGGATACTAGAGTTTTTGTAAATTACAAATTTCAGTATACCTGGCAGTCATTGGATGTGTAATTTACCAACTATGTGGGTTGTTTTTTTCAATAGTCTTGGCTGTGTAATTTGAAATTTAAATTTAAATTTCAGTTTATCCCTTCAGGGTTTACAGGAAGAATGAATCTTTTGAAATGATGCTAAATTGATCATTTTCACATTTATTTTCACATTTACATGTATGTGTGATAAAAATCCTTCTGTACTGTACATGTAAGTCTGTGTTAACCCCCCCCCCCCCCCCATTATTGTATTTATAGATATTGAGTGAGTGAATACTTTGGTTATAGTGTCAACTTTAAACTTCAGATTTGCAGAGCAATTATGGCACAAATTGTCCCAAGGGATAAGT
Organism: Glandiceps talaboti; assembly: GCF_964340395.1. Classification (NCBI taxonomy): domain Eukaryota; kingdom Metazoa; phylum Hemichordata; class Enteropneusta; family Spengelidae; genus Glandiceps; species Glandiceps talaboti. Next base: position 29,274,707 of record NC_135549.1, read on the forward strand.
GAGTTATCACAAAAGGTGCCTTTCAGTCCAAATGAATCGTTAACTTGGGAAATCTGTCAAGGGCAATTTCATGGATGAATAACTTGCGTTCAAGTCCATATTTACATTGTAAATCAATCAATACTGTGTATTGTACAATCGAAATCAAAGACAAAAAGTAATGCATTTACAGATATGCTGGTCTATAGGCATGGTTATGAAATGTAAAATGAAATCAAATAGATGCAAATGACATGCAAATGACATCACCTACATGCAAATGACACTCAAATGATGTGCAAATGACATCCCATACATGTAAATGACATGTAAATGATATACAATGACACCACTTATGCAAATGACATCATATTCATCTATAAAATGACATCTAACTGACATGCAAATGATAGAAAATACAAGTCATGTAAATGATATGTTAATGATCTCATAAATATGCAAATGACATCACAAATATGTAAACCACAAATGACATCACAAAAAAATAAAAAAGACATCACAAACATATATTATAATGACATGCCAGTGATGAACAGTGTAAAGGGCACTTGCAATCTCTGATGTGTATAATAAAAACATTTTTTGAATTAAATATGGTGAACTGAGTAAACTCTTATTTTTTATCTAAAATTATGTCTGAGTTAACATTTCATTGGCAAATCTAAATAAAAGAGATTTAAGAGGAAGAATTTGTGTGAGTTGTACAAGGATTACTAGAAAAAATGTATTAAATTCTTTCTTTCTTTACAGCAGTTTGAATTTTTCTAAAATTTGACAGTATCATGTCTGTGTATGCATTAGAGTTCACGTAAGTGAATGAAAAAAAACGCACTTCCATATCAAACTGTTTGTGCAAGAATTACCAAGTTCATAATTTCAGATAAAAGCAAGAGTTTAGACAGTTCATCATATCAAAAAATGTTGTTGTTTTTTATAGTGTTTATACACATCTGAGCATGCAAGTGCCCCTTACAATATTCATCATCGGCATGTCATTTGGGTTTTATCTACAATTTGGATTTAAAGATTTTGATGCCTTGATATACCTCAATTAGTCATTTTGCTGATAAGCAGTTTCGTATATTATGAGTTTTCTATTGGCATTAATATTGATTATTAATTGAATGTTCATGGGAGGAAGGCCTTTAGATTTTAAATATCATAGTTTAATTTATATTCTATGAAAAGTGCAAGAAATGGTCTTTTAACTATCTGACCACGTTTTGGATCATGACCTTCTGGGATGTGACAACATTGGAAAATGATTGAAGAGCAACTTTATAGAATGGGAACTGACATAATAATGATGGATAAACACATATCACTATGTAAATGTAATGGTGACACTAACCAGCAGTGGATGAGTACAAAATGAAATCTTGACCAGTTTTGGACCTCAGGTGGCTGGCTTTTTTTTTAGGACACTGACAACACTACTACATTCATGCCATTGAAATATAATTAATTTACAGCAATCTTTGACTCCAGTTGTGAGACTAATGCACCTTTAAATCTCTCGACTGTGGAAGGGCTTACTTAGCATTGAATGCAATAAATAAAAACAGTAACAACTAGGACTGGCATTAGTTAACTAAGACTTATCCAACCACTAAAGTGTACAATTTATTAGGATATATGGAGCAAGTACAAACAGCTCTAATTGACAGAGTCGTAAATCTTCATAAGTTAGTGGTCATGAGGTTGGTCTGTATATTACTCTAGAGCCAAGGCTTGTACAGTTTTCATGAAATAAATCAACTTGATAACAAAATTATGCGAGAATTTAAGCAAATTTTGTAATATATTCAGGTCTCTAAAGGCAGTATTGACAACATAAAAGTACTCTTCACCGTGACAATCTCATGAGAAAAGCTGTCACAAAAATCTCCTCCTGGGTCAGAGTATTTTAGTGCGCAATTATTTATAAAGCTCAGTACCTGTAACTTTTTTTTTACTTTTCATTTTAATAACTCCATAGTGACTGAGGAACAAGTTTCAACTTTTTCTGCTTGGTATGTACATGATATAAGATCATTCAAATGACTCTTCAGAACCCAAACTTTTTTTTAATGGCATTGTTTCCTGGAGTGGTGCTCCCTTTTAATGTTTTCTCATGAAAAAAAAACATCCAACTTTCACTGAAAATAATTCAATGACTCTGATGTAGGTAAATGTTACTAATACTATTCATTGATAGTTCTATGTACACTGGATTGCTGTCTGTATAATAAACGCCTGCACTAGCTGCAACTGGGACATTTTTTTCATTAAGTAACCAAAGATGTATTCTCTAAAAATTAGTCAATTACTTTTTAAAATTCACTGTATTATAATATCTATTGGTGGTGTAGCGACAGGTTGAAATCTTTGAGCTAAAGCTCAGTTGTGGATCTGTTGCCATGTGAAAAATGCACTAACAGTAACTGGAGTATCATTTTTTGATTAGACAACCACATTATATTCACTGAAAATTGTTAAAATACCAATAATTATACATTGTACATGTTTAATCAGTGGTCGCTATTATCCATAAGTAGTAAAGAAACAGGTTAAATTGTGGTCACCGTTGAATATGCTGATTTTTGGGTATGGAGCCAAAAATTAATATGATTTATCGAGTATACAGCTGCATAAAATATGTTTACCCACATGTGATGCACTACTGTTCAGGGTGTACAATACTTCGAGTAAGTTATCATATATAACAAAACAATTTCAAAAAATGTCCCACATTGCAGCAGCTTGGTGCAGTTTTAACAGCTGTGAATTGGGTTCAAACCTGATTCACTGTTTGTCAAAAAATTTTTAATTTGTTCAATGCTGATATTTGATCACAAATCAATATATGATTTATGGTTCTGATCAGCACTTAGTAAAACATACCGTATCGGTAATAAACAACTCAAAAACAAGGAAAGATCACACAAAATACCACTCCCCTAGTAACAGCTACCTGCACTTCAGCTGCATACATGCAAACATTACCATATTCTTTCATCTTTGTCACATTCATCAGCTTCATTCCATTCTTGCACTGTCTGATGTTGATTATTGAATTCACACTCAACAAAATACCTTTCCACTTTCAGTTGACAGGAAAAGTAAACTGTGATGTAAAATTGACAAGTTTTGATGGAATTCATGTGACAGTTAATTATTTTTCAGAATGACATACTCTACAACTCTAGGTCACACCTTTATACTTCTGTCATTTGAAATAAGCAACACTTACTGAATTCTTGTGACATAAAGGTTCTAACGCTCTCATCTTAACAAATAGGCTATCAAACACAGGTCAAACTTCACAGATATTTGTCAAACTTTAACAGATATTTGTTCTACCTCGACAACTTGTTCAACACTCATTACGTCGTGATGAAAATAAGGTTATTATATATTTAAAATGATAAATCATTTTTGACAATTCAGTATGAAAATTTAATTTTTCATCTATTTAATGATTATTCAAATATTTGATGCAATTATTAATTAACATTATAACTTAAATTAGCATATTAATGCTTGCATACCAGATGTCTTAGAAATGCAAAACTATGTATTATATCATTTTGAAATTCGTCTCATTATTTATCTTTTTGGGATTGGTTTAAATTAAAAATCACTAATTCACTTCATGCCATTTCAGGGTGTCGTTACAAACTTTGCATACTATAAAAAGTTTGGGCTGGGCAGGGAAACACTACATAGGATTGGGGTACAAAAACAGATGAACTGTTTTTGAATTTTGACCCAGAAGTTGAAGGTCAAGGAGGAAAGGTACAGTCAGTGAGTCTGGCACAAGTGTGCAGATGGACTGGCAGATATTAAGATAGTATAGATTGCTTTTGAAATTTGACCCTAATGTTGAAGGTCACAGGAGAAAAAGATACCAGCTATGCACAAAACCATGCAGATGGACTGGCAGATGCATAGATTAAAAGTCACAAGAGAAAATGATACAGTTATGGACAGGTAAATAGAATGATTGTACAGATGGTATGGATTACGTAAAATTTGACATCTGACCCAGAAGTTGAAGGTCACATGAGAAAAAGATAGTTACACATAACAATGTTGCAATGGGCTGGCAGATGGTATATATAATTATATATATATGCTTTTGACATTTGACCTTGACTTTGAAGGTCACAGGAGGAAAAGAAACAGCTGCATGTATGTACCAGAATGCCAAGATGGAATGGCAGATGTATAGAATCATCAATATCTTATAATCAATAACAGAATATTATAGCATTAGTCTCAAACAACTAATGGCATATTTAAAAAAAAATTAAAACATGAAAAATTAATTTATTTTGTTATTGTCTCTGTTGAATAAATGTCAGCATAATAATATGTCAAATGAGTTAAATTTATAAAAATATTCCCTTGATGACAAATTTTAATTAAGGCCGAGGGATGCATTTTCAACTGCCATCAATAATATCATTATTCTAATGTCTCAGGATACATATTCATAACTTACTGTATGCAAATTGAATTTTCCAAAATTGTTGGCACAATATTTCAATTTTATTCCACTCAATCAATTAATTAGTTAATTAATTGATTAGTTAATTCATTAATTGATCTACACATTCCTTGTACATTGATCGTGGTTCAAAGCTTCATTGGAATTTATGATGATTTGAACTGTTCTAAAACAAAACTGTTTCTCATAACTATAGTATAACGGAAACGAATTCGTGATTAATATTCAATGATAATGACATAAAGTCACATGATTGCCTGCCCCTCCTGTAAAGAAAAATGGATGTTAATGTTGCATACTCATTAATTAGGTATTCAAAGCTACATAATTCATCTCTCACACAAATATTCCACCGAGACCATTCCATTTTGAAAATGGGGTATGAATATAATGTTACGTGAGGCCTGATGAGGGGCAATATCATAATTCAGGGTTTTTAAAAAAATATATATTTGAATTCATGTTTTAGTGACTGTAGTTCTCAAAATATGCCTTTTGTATTTCCTTGGTAATTCTCTTTACAAATGTGTACTTCAACACGAAAAAAAACGATAAAATCATTTGAAAGTGTTTGTAAAATATCAAATATGCCTGACAAAATGTACCTTTAAAATGCCTGATACCCTTGTCATTTTCAGTGCCGTCATTAAAATTAAAGACCCATGTTGTACTGAGGATTAAACTTTGGGTGCAAAAAGACAGTTGTGAGGCAGAGTTAAAGAATGAGTTTGTGCTGAACACAAAAGAATTATCTTATATAATCCGTATGGCTCCACTGATAAAATAACACTTAATGCAAAAACTCATCAATGCTGGGCATTTAAAAATTGATGCATGGATTATAATGAAATACACCATCTACATAATTTGTTACAGTCAAATAACTGAGAGGTAATTGAAATGTGATAACGATGATGGAGGTGATGACTGGTTACATAATTTTTAATTGATAACACTTTTCACTGACAAATACATGTACATTTCATTAAACCCATTATGAAAATTGTAATTAAACATTCATCGTCCTGTCTGTGTGTCTATATCTGCATGCCTGTGTTTGACTCTCTGTCCATCCATCTGTCTATGTCTGTCTGACTATGTCTGCCTGTATGCCTGACTGTGTCTGCTATCTGAAATATTGAAATTAATTCCTAGGCTATAATGTACAATTGCTTTATATATATATATATGTGTGTGTGTGTGTGTGTGTGTGTGTGTGTGTGTGTGTGTGTGTTAGATTCTGGTGAAATGTTCATCAATAACATGGTTATTGCACTGCAGACATCAATGTTATTAAACAAAATGATTTGAAAGTACTAAAATGTGATAAAAAACAATGTGATATACAACCTATACAATTACAAACTATTCAAAAGGTAAATCTTTTTAGTGTTCAAATACTGTAGGTCCTTCAATGTACATGTACAGCACGTCGACGTCATAGAGGCATTTATCTCAAATATGGTCAATATATTGACCTACACATTCACAAACATGTTGGCTTTATTTCAATAGAAGCGCAGTCATTGTTACGTTTTCTACTGTCACACATAAGTGGTTTTGAAGCAACCATATAGTCATATATTGAAATTTTGAATATCGCGTCAGAAATTTCATTTCCTGTCTCATTACTATGTTTTCTATACAAATATTAGAATGGAGAATGTTAAAGTCTTACAGCACAGTGGGTTCTTAAATAGAAAGACGCACAACGTCTCCTGATTTCATCATACTCTCATGTTTATAAAGGTGATAGTTGACGCATGATTCTCTACTACACTAATAGTTAGTTTTTTGTCATTTCCTCGAACAATTTGAAACTTGACGCAGATTCCCTACAACTTTATATGATTATAGGTATTTTTACCATGGGAACAATGAAGCCTTCATAAATTAATCAATATTTCTTTGTTAGTTCTGCTATAAATAACTTCCATTTCCTGTGTGGCTTTTGTACATAGATTTTTGCTTGTGGTGCATGCATATGATCTTGATCGCTGTGATTTCAGTATGGCGATCTTACCATGATTTTTCAGAAATTATTGCATAACAGTTTCATTCTGAAGTTTGTTTTTACCTACCAGTGGATATAAAATGGCAAGCACTTCCGATTTGGTGCAAATGATAAAGGGATGTTTAATAAACTTGCAATTTTCAAGAAATTGTGGTTTTCTTATTTATCCTTAAAGGGTGACTTTGTTTTCGGTTCCTCATTACCCAACCGACCCAAATTATCAGCTCCGACATCAAAATAAAAAATATTTTTATTTTCGCCTGCCTCTAATATTTTGTGAAAGTGCCCTCTCTGGCAAGAATAAGCAAGTGTCTGGACTGTCACTGTCATTTACAGTCACTGTCATCTACAATGACTACAATTGTTCATGAACAGAGAATTTCTTTCATGGTGGAAGTTATTCAAGTAGGGCAGCTCAGAACATGCCAACTGTATAGAGAAGCTGCGAAAAGTGCTTGTTCAGGAATCCAATAAAAAGAAGATAGAGAGGAGGAAAAGGAGAGGCAGAGACACATGAAGAAGATGATTTTTTACTTTTTTTTAATCAACTGACCCATAGTTGCCATTAAAAAGTAATAAGAAACATTTTTTAAAATATGGTCACCCAAAGTGGTAGTTCTGTTGTAATACCATTGGTATAATGGCTTTTGAAGATTATCTGATTTGATGCATAGAGTGCAGTTATCTTACTTTAAATGTTCAGAAATTCTTGTTTCATTCTTAGCTTTAGTTCTACTAACACATAGTGTAACATACACATGGGTTTCATACAACTTGCAAAAAGACACAGGTGACTTCACTTGAATGAAGTGAGTAAACTTAATTTAAGACATCACACAAAGACAAATTAGGTGAAGACTGATACAAAACAACAGTGAGTGCCTCTAATGTAGGTTCGTGCCACACTCTTATCAGTTTGTTATGTCTGTAAATGTTGTCGTGTCTTAAAATAACCTTTCAGTGTGTGGATTATTTTGGATTTAGCGCCGACTAAAATGGTAATAGTCACACTTGATACAGTAACTGTTGTATTTATCAAGTGTAGCATTGTAATCAGTACATGGAGTTGATCAGGAGCCAGAATCCATCGATGTCTATACTTTGATATCAAATGTAGTTACTGACACGAATAGTATGTCTCTGCATGAAACTTTTCTCATTCCTGATTCAAGCCATAAACAAGGAAAGTCATCGTGTTCTTTTTGCAAGTTGTAACATTTGTGATTTGTGTGGTGCATGTTTGATTAACGTTCCTTGACAACGTGCATGTCACTGCAATTTAAAAGTATGCGAGGGTTTGTAACGCTATATACTCTCATCTTGATTTCATTTGAACATGTTCTTTTCCATAGCTCACACACACACAATGTGACTCTAGATGTAGTATTTTACTTACAAAATTTTGATGTTCTAGTCACAGATAATTATAGAAAATGAGAAATATATGAGCTATTGATTATTAGAGAGGTGCATGCAGCATAACATTCAAGGATGTAGATATCACTTTGTAGGAGCCTTCGGTTTACTAAGATAGATACAAACTAAAACTATTGTCGCAACACATTGATACAACAGTGATAAGCTATTGAATGGACATTGGTTTCATTTAGTCTCACGCCAGAAGGGAGATGTATCTGAAAACTAGCTTATTTAGATAGAGTTCCATGAATTTGCAGTGCTGTTTGGGACTGCCAACGTTTACACTGTCTTGATCACAGGGTGATTAGAATTGCACAACAGAGGAACCACTATCACCCACTTATGTATTCTACCACATTGAAGTACAATAAGGCTCAATTGTAAGGGCCGGAAGCCGGCAAAAACATCCGGCTATTCCACAAAGTTGTGTCGGCTACTTTTTCATTAATATGATTAAAAAATCTTTGTTTCAATCAGTATATTTCCATCATTGAGCAGATTGTGTTCATAGATATCATCCCCTACTTTTCACTTTTTCCCAGCCACTTTTAAAATTAGCTACATGATTGATATTATAATGTTTTTAAAAGGTGATCAACTTAAGACTCCAAACTGAGTCATTCCATAAATTGTTTGCATTTGTTAAAGGTTTAAATTTCTCAGACCTTTGGGCTGAAGCTTTCAACCTCATTACTTTACACAACCTATGGTTTCACTTTGAACAAAAGAGTATACTTTAATTTGCATCTGGAGTTGGTAAAAACCTACATGTAGTTCCTCATTCAAATTATATAATTTGATCGATTGATTTCAGCTGTAGCATAAATTCATTCAAAGTTTACTCAGTATATTAATATGTTATGTTGTAAGGAGGTGAGTACGTAGGAGTAAATCACACTCAGAATGAGTAAATTGTAATTGGAGAAAGAAACTCAACTTTAACTTTTAAAACTGCATGGTGAAAGAAAGCCTCTAGTAATATTCAATTGAGTAGGTAAATATGTTGAAGTACCTGAAGTGATGGCAGAATTGGAAAAAAAATAATACAGAATATCACAAGAAGCCCGACTGTTGTAATTACTACAACTGAATCACACACCTGTAAGCACTGTTCAGTGGCGATAGACTTTCTGAGGCCAGGGGTAAAATTGAAAGAATGTGAAACGTGAGGTAGTTGAGATTGTCATCATCTGTACATCAATAAGTTGCAGTAAAGGTATATAACATCATTATACCATAAACGAGCCAGGTCAACAAAAAAGTATGGAATATATATTCTGGTCATTCTATGTCACGACAATGTGCATCTACATGTATGTCATGACAACGTGTGTCTGCGTCACTGGTTCTGCTGTGTTCAAAAACATTTTTTTCTCTTGTATAATAATCAATAAGTATTATTGGCCACTGTGTTCGAAATGAATGAAAATGTTCAAAATTGCCACTACTTTCCCTGATTTTTCTTTGATATTACTGGTGCTGGTATACATGTAATTATGTTATTCTCCAATACTTTTCTTCATTCAGCCAGAAATACTCGTGACCTAAAAGTTGTCACTACTCGTCTAGCAACTCATAGTGACAAAGTCCCTTAGGTCACTCATATTTTCCAATGAAATATATTGGGGAATAACATCTAAATGTAATACCAGTGAAGCTTTCTACTCACAGAATTAAGCATTACTTGGAAGAAAACCACAAATTTTCACCAACATCTTGTCAGCATTGTCAGTGGTGTTTGGGATTTGCCACCAACAAATTTGTTGACCCTGTGAGTAGCTATGAACCCATAGTTAATGAACATTCATTCTTGCATGAATGTTATATTTGTACAAAATGATCATGTTCTCCGTTTATGTAGAATTATAACACAATAGGGATAAGAGAACAGAAACAATATCTTTATTTAATATATATTATACAATTATTTATTTGATATTTTAATGTAGTCTCCATGTATTTAATGTTTTTGAGCTTAATAGTAATTGGTATATCATGATTGCTCACTATATATATATGGCTGCCACTGAGTAAAAATCCAATTTAAATACCAAAGTCTCATCCATATGACCACTTTAAATACATTTGTCATACATACAACAGTATGTATCATAATTGTGCTTGAAATTCTCAATAATACAATATTTACACTACATTCATGAATTTCAAATTTGTATTCTTGGTCAGAAAGCTTCACATGATATTTATTTTTCCATCCCCCGCATTTTATAGGGCTTCGAATCAGTGACATTTCCTGGCTAGCCACTCTACAAAATTTTATAGTTCTTTTGTGACATTTCTTGATCTAGCTCATTATGGTACATTTTATGAGTTTACTATAAAATATGACAGCAGAAACAAAAACTACTTATTTCAGCATGAACAACGATCTTAGATAATACTTTCTTAACGGGACATAATCCAGAATCTAGGATTTCAGTTTCTATTTTTGTACAAAAGCTCATTTTTATTACTTAAAGGGATACAGTCTGTGACTTTTATGGTATTTTAATTTCTTTGATACTAGGACATATACTATGGTTTACAGTATTCCAACTACTTATAAACATTTAGAATCAAGAACTGCTAATTGCTCACCTCTGGTATTCAGATATGCTATAACAATGATACATGACATAATTTTTTAGTAACAAAAAAAAAAATCAAAATCACAAATCTTATATAGCAAGTCTCTTGTCTCTCTGTCCTTACACAATCACCTCTATCATACTGTATAAAAACGTATTTGCTCCTAAATCCTAAATATCTTATAGCACAGAGTGTATATCAGGGTATATACACGTAAAAGTCAAAAACAAATTTCCAGGACTTTCCAGGAGTTTTTCATCAGTTTTCCAGGAGTACATTGTATTCAGATCAACTCTGGTCATTTTCCAGGAGCATTGATCAGAGAAATTCATTTTATTTGTCAAAGTACCTAGTATCTAATAAATACTTTATGACAGTAATGTTAAACTCAATTAATTTTTCAAGGAGTTTACAGAAAACCATCACATTTTTTCGGTAGTCTTTTGAAATTACAAGAATTTCCAGCAGTTCCAGGAGTGTATGAACCATGATCTGTTTATTTTATACTCTGTCCCAGTATAGTAACAGACTGTATCACTTTATATGATTTAAATACCATGGCAAGTAAACTGGCATCAGTCCCTTTGGAGATTTTTTTTTTTTAATGTGTCGGTCATATTCTTCAAATGTTTAGAGTTTGTCATTCATTCATTTACAGTTCTGTAAAGGAAAATGTCCACAAATTTTAACAAAATATTTTTCCCAGTTACTATTAGTTTCCCTCGTTTCTTTAAATCATAAAGTAATGGTCACATGAACTCATGATAGGCTAACATTTTATCACAATCGAAGTTAAGCAATGTCAGTGAATGGGCTTCAATGGGTAGGAAAAATGAAATGAGTATTTCACTAATTGTAACTGAATACAGAAATGACAACAACTAGAATGAAACTGACTGGAAAAGCCTTCAGGGGTTCATAACTAGTCAACAATACAAGCCATTTGTTGTACTTGTCTACTGATGCTGCAAATAAATGACTTGAATTTCTATCGTTTTGTACCTAAGCAGGCTTTCCATGAAAACCATAGAAACAGTATTCTATATACCTTTACAATAATGACAAAACACATAAAAAATGAAAGATTCTGTCCTTATACATTCTTTCAAGCCACATTATATTTGTCCTTTGATACAAAAAGAAAAATAATAAGGAGCTTATATACTAGTTTGCATTGCCATAAAGAGGATAGTGGTTCTAAGGTGATACCTAGATATAGTGTCAGAAGTAGTCCTTCACTGTGGTTTGACAGATTTCTCTACAGATTATTGGAAAAAAAATTAAAGCAAGCCCTTGTCCTGGGATTATCCATCTACAGTTTCATAGCTACTGGAGTCAGGTATAATAATCCTGTCAGTATGGCAGGTACAAGGTAATCCTTGTGCACCACAGAAACCTTGAACTTTAGCTCTTACTTTGTGACAAGAAAATTCAAAGCAATTGGGAAGCTAGAAAAGAAATTAGGAGTTCCTGTGTGCATTTTTTTTTTTTTAATTGAGGTCAAAATGATACAAAAATTAAGTTAAACCTATTCGCGGATCCAATATGGCTGCCTACTACATGTATATGGGAAGATATGTTTGCTGATTTCCTTGAAAAGAAGACACTGAACCCCCAAATTTCATTATTATTTTAAAAATGACCAGGAACAATTTTTGATAAAAGTGGCACAGGCTGAGTTTGTAGGCTTTTTAATACCTACAAAAAACATGATTAATTTATTCTTAGTATAAAATAATGTTAATGTCAATGCATGTCTTCTATGACATTACAATTTGTGTTCTCAGACTGGCATTGTTACAACTACTGGTTACATAATAGGGGGTTCCCTGAATATTTTTGATACATACAGTAAATGACGTCATGGGATAGTTTATAACTTATATCCTAGTACCAGGTTTGAGTTCAGTTACTTGCAAATAACGGTTAGTAAGTATAATACTGTGATCACCTTTTAATATGCTGAAAGAAATTACATCTCAAAAACATAAACTCAGCTTGTGCCCCTTTTAAGGCAAACTTTGCAAAGATTGTACGAACTTTGACTTTTAAGGAAATTGGTCTTCAAGGTGCAAATCTACCTAAAACTAACGAAATTATGATGTCATTTGTGAAATGGTTGACGGGCATACAAGGTTAAAGCTTTGTGACGTCAAATATAAGATAGTCATTGTGAATGTGAAATTGAATTGACAGTGAAGGTAATCCTTAATATGCTGTACAAGGAAATATGGTATTTGTACTTTGCAAGATTTAAATTGACAGACAAAATAAAATTCACAAAGGTTTAATCTATATAAGATAATGAATAAATCAAGTCATAATTATTTTTTATTTTTAATTCAATAATTTTATATAGTGTGAAATAAGTAAATAAGTAAATCTAGTGTCTATAATTCACTGGTTTTCCAGTCTACAGACTAGTATATATTCAATAGCTGATAATGTGATTCAAATAATGCAAACCTTGAATTTCATCTTGTTTCAGTATATGTATTGTCCATGAATTTGACCCTCAACAATCATTTTTTTTTTTTTTTTTTTGGGGGGGGGAGGGGGGGCTTTTTTTGGCTTTTCTTTTTTAAATTTCCTCATCTTCAAACTGATATCAAGGGAAACAATTTGATGTTGAGGACCTTGTGGAAAATAATTATAATGAATGAATGAATGAATGAATGAATGAATTGATTGATTGATTGATTGATTGATTGATTGATTGATTGATTGATTGATTGAAAACAGTCAAAACATGGAATATTTGAGAGAAATGATACCTCTTACATGTATAATAAGGTGGCATTGTATCCAGAGGTGTGATCACTATCAATCACCAAAATGGCACCACTGACTCTGTTCCCAGCTGCTAAACCCAAATCAGTAGGTCCAAAACACCATCCTCAACCTATCCATCTTTTGATATGCCCATCTCCTATGACAATCTACCTCACCATATCCCACCAATTGATTTAAAAAAATATGAATTATATAAAAAGTTTCCAACAATTTGTGAGACAAGGCCTTTTAAATCATAAAACATCACTCTATTAACTGACAAATATTTTTTACCATACAGTTGGGTTCTAACATCAAAATCTACGTAATTCTGAAGTATGGATAGGCTGAAGAACTAACAACGTAATTACTTTTTTTTGTTGAAACCTTTCAATTGCAACTGTACATTTGCTATCTTCATGCAGTATATGTTGTAATTTGCAGAAATAGCTGATTTAAATAAAACCAAGATTCGCACCTCGGCAGGCTTCCTTAAGCATGACTATTCCATTTGTACAAACATCCAATAGAAATGGTATGCTGTGAATTAGTGCTACTACATATACTACTACTACTCACGACATTTGAGTGATATACACTTTTCTATGGTTTGATTTGAATAATAGCTATCCGACTATCATGGACATAAACTAACTATCATATAGACAAGGAGGTCCATTCAAGGCAATTTTATACAGTTAAACTTTAACTTTACATGAAATCAAATCTCACATTCTAACATAACTTTGAAGTTACAGTTTAAACACATTTCACTTTAATTAAGAACAGTTTCAGCCATCAGTAACATCTACACACTGTTAAAATTCACAGCTATGATGCATTAGAACCATCATGCCAGACTTGTATACACTTTTACAGTAACTTAGTCATCTGAATTTAATTGCCAGGTGAAGCCGTTTCAAATGCAATTTTCTATTGATTTCCATTGATCAAACAGACTTGTAAATTTGGTAGTCCAGATATAATGTTTGTGTAGTTACAAGGCTCGAAATTGGCAGTAGTCAGAGAAGGGCATATAGATTACCAAACACTGTATCTTGACTATCAAATTTATAATGTGGTAGTCTGATACAGCGATAGACTAAATGGAACTTTGTAGCTGAAACAGTTCATTTGGATAAAATTGACTATCAACCTCAAAAGTTAAATTCAAGCCCAGTAGAAGTCTATGTGCCCTGGACAAATATTATATTTGTGCTGCAAGTCTACTTTGCTGTAGCGACACATAACAGCTAATTTGCATACGCATTGATTAGACAAATATATAAATTTGATATAGCACACTGCTGTATTATGCAAACAATTCCTGTAAACTAATTTCCTCAAACTGTTGCCATAGCAATTAATTTTCTAGGGAGTGAGGTAATATCATGTCATTGGTTATTATTAGTATTAATTAATCGATTGATTTATATTAATTGATGTCTATGTACAGTAAAACATAGCTGTCATAATTTGTTCCGTTACCCATACTTTCATACTATTAACAAACCTTGTACAAGAAAGAAGCATAGTCAGATGTATAAAGTGGGTGTTAATGTGTTAAAAAGATCTTCAAAAGCAGTGTAGTTTATAAGAGACACTCTGTGAGCTGATACTTGTGAAACTGTAACTTGACAATACATGCTACTTTTCACCAAATGTGGCAGTGAAATACCTGTTATATATCTCTCAAAACATAATCGCAATTTCCGACAGTGTACAAACACCCTTGATAAAAGATGAAGGCCTCAAATTACTAGCTTCAATATAATTAAAATTCACATTGTATGCTTGCCTATATGCGTGTGTGTGTGTGTGTTAATAATTCAATAGTAGATTGACGGTCGACATCCTTAGCCAGTGTGTGAGTCATGACTTACGACTGGAATCTCCCCCTGCATGAATTCACTTTACGTTGAGAACATATAGTAGACAGCACCAGGTATTCTGATCGACTGTCATAAGCGATAAATTATTAAAACTTAATAACCACTTCCACCTACGTAAAGTTATCGTTAATATTGCATGCATTTTGAAGCAGATATGATGATGGAAAAAAAAAATTTTGTGGAAAATAAAATATATTCAATTGATTGCGTTTGAAAAAACCTCATGAATTGTAGCCTCTCCCGTTTCATATGCAAATCCCCTATTGATTATAAAACAGTTTTCACGTTTAAAGAAAACACATCTAGGTGTCCACTTTCAGTGCAAGGAAGCTAGTGAGAAAAGGGTGAAGAAACAAATGCATAAAGTACCAACCGAAATGTATTCCAACAGCTGACTGAGATCTGTGTCAAATGTACCAGATGACGATATTGACTGCAGCTTGGCAATGGGTGTGGAAAGACTAACAAAGTGCTTCTATCCAGCACTAACTGAGAATGTGCTGTAGGCTGGCTTGCAGTTAACACAGACACAGCTAGTCTGCATCAATTCAATTACTCTAATAGCATTTACTCAGAAATGCACTCATCTCAATGCAGGTTAGATCTGAGCATGCTCAGTGGAGGCACAGTGGAAAATGCAGGGTGAATAGTAAGTAAGTGAGAGTGGAGGCTGCTATATCAAGGATTCATTGACACTGATATTATTCCCATTGGTTCCTATGACCCGTGAAATGATGTGCAAATGAAATATACTCATATTAGTTAATATTTCATAGCATGGGTTTGATTTTGCTGTATTTTGCAATCTCTTTCAATGTCATTTATCAGAGAAACGTCAAACAGGGGAGATTTCAAACGAACACGGAAATAACTATCTTTCATTTATTCATTGAAACTTTGGCGGTTTAGAATGAAACCTGTCAGTAGCTGGCGGGCGGGCGGAAGCGACCACATCATGATGTACAAGATAACCTATATATATACAAATCAAGCTGCAGAAAACTAACCACGCAATCAGCTACTCAGCTAGTGACATTCTTTACTTGCAGACTACATGTAAACATTATCACAACTAACAATACAAGTATTGATTTGGACTAAAAATCCTTTGTTGACTTGTAGTTCAGTCCAATAGCTCAAAATGCAGAGAGAATAATTAATATTCATTAGTTCCACCCCTGAATACCCCTGGAAATGTTTGACATGAATAAGCTCATTGACTGCCTATACACCTTTATGAACAGAACTCTGCATAGTTTGGCTGACAGACAAAATGTAATTAAAATAATGTAATGATGATGTCTTGACAGACTGCAGTTATTTCTCTCATTGAAAATTGATTCCAAATGTAATATCGTACACTATCTACTACAAAAAATGTCTCAATAAATGCCATTAACATATTGATTTCTATTTATTTTGACAGTGAAAATGTATTCACATGTACTATTTTTATTCAGTCGTGTGTCAAATCTTTGAATTCTCTAAATACTTTAATTTTAAACCTTTATGTACAAAAAATGAATATCATTTATATCATCAGAAATAAATATTATTCACTGAAATTCTTCAATCTGAGGTCAACCACAAATTGATAAAGTTGAAAGGATTTGCATAACAATAAAAATATCATAATATGTAAATTAAATTTTGTCAATAACTGACAAACTCCTTTGTACTCTGGAATCAGGCGCCATCAATTAAATACTTTGTTTGCCATCCTTGAATTTCCCCAAAACCTACCAGACACACAGGGAAATAAACAAACACAATAGAAAAAAAATCACAATGCTAATATATCATGTAAAACTCACTTTTCTGTTGATTAATTTTCTATTTAGTACCTAATTTCTACTTTTCTGGTGAAATATAAATGTCAAAATTCAAAGTTTGATTATCTTAAACAACTTTTTAGAAATACTATGTTTTGTTATTTGAAGATATTTGAACGGTCTTTTCATTTACAATAGTATGAAATATTGCCTCCAGTGGAAGTTTTGAGCAAAATGAAACATGTTTGGTTTTTTTTTCTAAATCTACCGCCAAACCTAACTGCATGTGGACAGCAAACAATGAATTTAATTGATGGCTCCTAACCATGAAATAACCAACAAACTTGCCATAAGCCTTTATTTTTCAAAAGAACTTAGAACTTGTTTTTTATTCATTTTCAGTTTCCTTTTTAGCTAGTTCTCTAAAGTGCTGCCAATGATTTATGGGCATACATACATAGTTTTCATTCTTGAATTTTTGAAATCATTTTCAGGGTTTTTTTTTTCATTAACTCACTTCTTAAGTGCTGTCAAATGATTTATGTAAGCTGAATATATATATATAGATATATGTAGACTATATAGCCATACTCTTAAATCATGAAGTACATAGTGTACTTTAATAGTACATTACTAGTAGTAGTAAAGTTACTTATTGGAATCTAGTTTTTGAAGCCACAGGACACATGATAACAGCTGAACAATCACTGAAGGTCGTGGGCAGAGAAGAAAGTACTGGCAAAGGAACATACTGGAATTAATTTAAATAAGAGAACACCAGCCAACCCTCAACCATGACTGTGGATACCATCCATCCCCCTCCCCCCACCCACCCCATTTACAATAGTTTAGTGCCAGGTGATTCCATTAGGAGGTCACCTGACCAAATGGCATTAACATCATTATGTTGACTATGACGGGCTGAGTGATTTGGACAAAAGCTATATAGTTGCTTCAAAAAAACTAAATTCCAATATAAGGTAATTTTGCTACTACTACTACTGCTGCTGCTGCTGCTGTTGCTGCTACTACTAATATTTGACATTTTTTAAGGCTTTTATAACAAGTCTCAGTCTATAATTTTAATGACCATTCACTATCCTTTTAACATTTGACATTTTAAGGGTGTTAACGGTATACTTGTTTTTGTAGCATTCACCTTATTTACGTTTTTGTATTTTATGTGCAGCGCTTTTGAATATTTTAAATAGAAAAGGCGCTTTAGAAAATAAATAAACTTAAACTTAAACTTACTACTACTAATACTACTACTACTACTACTACTACTGCTACTACTGCTACTGCTACTACTACTGCTGCTACTACTACTACTACTACTACTACTACTACTACAGTAACTATAAATAATGGAGTCAAGAAGTATCAATTTCTACATGTATTCTAAGAATAGTACATAACTAGTTAGATAACTTAAACTTTATTGCTGTTGGTTGAGTCAGAGTTTGAAGTTAGATGAATAGTTTGGTAAAATGAAAAACAAATGTAAAAAACCCCCCACTTCTTCGACCCCACTGTAATTTTATTTCAGATTCCGGAGGAAGGTCTTCTGTGTATTAAGACTGAACTTTTCAATAATTTAAAGTCTTTTTTGATTCACCAACCTAGTGATGTGCATTACCAAACTACATGTAATAATATTGACTGCAAAGTACTTAAAATTGAGGTGAGGTAAAACATTGAACTGGGAATCAAAACTAGTGTCATGGCATAGTTTTGGTTTCATCTTAAAGTTTGTAATGTCAACAGTTTAAGAGATCCATGGATTAAAACACCATGAACGATAAGGCTTTCGGCTAAAAACTGATGGAGTAATACATTTAAGTGATAATGGAACTGGAGCTAAAGACAGGGCGTGGCAACAATGAGCACTGCATATTAATGTGCTAATTTACATATTGGTCTCAAAGAGTTCAATGAAAAAACTAGAGATAAGGTATACTGAGAGAAATGGCATGCTAATTTGCATATTGGCCTCAATAACTTCAATTTTTACAAAAAATAGAGGTAAAGGTAAAGATAAGGACAAGTATTGCATATCGACGTGCTAATATATATATATACTACACTTGTAAATTTCAATGCAAGAACTGAAGGGGAAGAAAATGGTATGGCAATGACGTGTTACTGAAATCTGGCAGCACTTAGATATTACATATCAATGTGCTAATTTGCATATTTCAAGTCTTATGATCTTTGCAGCATGTCATTTATGTGCCTCAGCAAGCCACAAAGGTGATGAAGCTGTTTACAACTCTCCTCTCAAAGTAATATCTATGTTTAGTATAATATTCAATTTTTCGAAGTGAATCATTTTGAGCATTGACAGACTGAAAACAAATATGTAAATATTCTTGTGGGTCTTCCATCTGAGCACCAGAGAACCACTGTCTACGCTATAACAGACTGCCAACAAGTATTTACTGTTCCCCGTGATGTGTCACTATTGATATGACCTTCATATGATGTGGTAATGAGACATCAACATTTACAACATGTAGTGATCAGTGTACATTGCCAATTAATCTACCGCCTCCTTATGGATGAAGAGTAGTTGACAGAAGATATTAACGAGATTGATTTGATTGTTTGTATTTGATTACTTTATTACCACTTTACAGTTTACATCATACAAGGCCGGTGACTATTTTGTGCCCTTTTTGGTGGCACAAACACCGATGAACTTTTCTTAGATGTTAAAATGTTTTTTTATTACCTTCTGTAAAGGTAGCTTATGTTATACCAATGTCTGTCTGTGTGTGTGGTTGTGTGTTTGTATGTCTATGTACTGATTATTTCAAAAATTAATGGGTAGACATGAATGGAATTTAGTACTTGCAACTATGAGAGTATGGCTAGAACTGATTAGATTTTGGGTGAAACATTTGCATATTAAGTAACCTCATTAGCATATATATTAGTTCCATTTTCTGAACATGACGATATCCGGATATCTATGGGAAGGAGCATTTCCAGTTAGTGTTAAGGAAATGCATTATGAAAATAATTCTTAACGATATTCCTTTCAATATCTAGCTGAACACTTTGATACATTCTTGGAAGCAGCCAGGTTAATTTCTTCCATTTACACATAAAATGAATAAAACTGGATTTTGCAATGCTATGTACTATTAAAGCTGAGTGGTGTATCATGATTACTATATACTACACAATATTAAATCTCATTATCGTGAAGAGGCTACAAGACATTAAAGGAGACATTTCAAATAGCAAAAAGTGTCATATCTTCATAGGTGCAGGGTTAGGCATAATAATAGAATCATGATCCAACAAAACTGAGTGAGAAAATTGACCACGTCGGGTTTGTAACTAAAGACATATTAAGTAAAATAATGAAACCCCCTGGGCTATATATGTAATAGCTTCACAGTTGAGTATCAAGATAGTCTTAAATTACTGCTTTGAGACTATGTTTTATCATGTTTAGGTAACGAAATGTGTTCACATACATGTAGTAGGTTATAATAGGGTTATACATTGTTCAATTGTGGCGCTTCTGTTAGGGCTTCCTTGATAACAGCATTTATTACTTTGAATTTTCTTTGAAATGACAGTCAACCTAAAGGCATTCGCTCATCTCGATACTTATATTACAACTGTCAGAACAATTGAAAATAGATACAAATTACTAGATTAAGAACTGCAACACTGGATTTCCAATATACTAAATGGCTATTCTCCTAAGTTTTATGAAGAAATTGAGGCATTTCTATTTATCCCAGGTGTATGCAATGCTTTACAGAATAATCTACAGAAGGTGGGAATTCTTTGTTTAAATTGTAGTTGTTCATCCAATTAGTCTCTTGCACTGTTGAAGTGATTTCATGCCATAAAATGATACAAGATGGTCTTTTGATGCAATCTGGCATAAACAAATATGCCAATTTGGGTTAATACCCTATTAACAATAATCTGTTGTGACAGTTAAAATAGATTCACTGTCAAAGTGTGAAAAAAGTATAAACGTTTATCCACCTATACAGACTGCTCTAGCGAGTATTACATAATTTAATAACATTACTCTGACCAAAAACACTGTGTTACTGTTACTGTACTTGTTTTAGCACACATATTAATAGGCTACTTCAGACTGCAAACAGGAAATTGAGAATTCAGCGCCCTCGCTCAAATTAGGGTCACCTCATAGTACCGTTTCTTTAGAGCCTTGTCCCTTGTATTCTGTAGATTCTGAAGTGTAAATCAGGGATGGGTTTCTCATTGTTAAGACATCAAGGAAAGCAGCAGTGTTCTATGATTAATGAAGTAACTATGTATACCACGTATACCCCCAAGGTATATACACACAGACAGGAAGTAGAGTGCCACCATGTTAAATTTTGCAAAGGGTTATTCCACAGGAGAAAGGAGCTTCACCTGAACACAAACTACACTCACACTTTTAAAGCTGCATGGCACTAGCTGTAACTGGGGTACTCTTTTCCATCAGACAACCAACAATATGTTCACTGAAAATTGTTAAAGTACGGTATGAATAATTTTAAACATTGTACAAAAATTTGTTAATTATAGGTCAATTTTATCCATATAATACAGTCAGAGTATGAATTCATGATCGTGTTGGGGTGTTGATTTTAGGGTGCGGACCCAAAAATCAATATGATTGGATTTAATGTTACAGTACCATATTATGTGTACAGTTGCACAAATATAATCACCCACAGGTGATTGAATACTGTTCAAGGTGTATTATGTCAAACAAAATAGTATAAAAAAACCCCCCAGATTCCACTTGTTGCTACATGTAGTGCAGCTTTAAAATTCTGATAGTATTGCAAAATTATTTTGATTTGCTCGATATTCCTATACACACAGTCACTCTTAATATAGTCCACTACTCAATGAAGTTAAACTTCTCTTGAGTTGTTATATAACCAATTAGCTGTATACCTTTAAGCATTCAGAAAATCTTCCTCTAATCCACATTCATTTGGGGGAGGGGTTAGTAATGACACAACCAGTTGACTAAGAGTGAATGTCTCCCTTACCCAACTTGTAAACCATTGCGTATTTGGAACTGGATTCTGATCGAAGCACACAAACTAAATGTTATCATCTGATATATAATGAATGCCTTCTCTACATGTAACTGGTAAGGTAAAACCCATTATATGCCGACATTCCTGTTACCTAATGTCAAAATTTTAATAAAAGAATTTCAGTTTGAGAATTAAGTACATACATGTAACTCATTAATATTACATAATGATGTCATTATTGGATACCACTATCTATGAATACTGACAAGGTTTGTGGAATTTTAATATATCTGAAAATAGCCATTTTTAATCATCTCAAAAAGAACAGGTTACAGGAAATACAGGAAAAACATTCCTTACCAGCTACTCTGCTAACCTTTGTGACATGAAGGAAATTGCTTTTTGAATTCATCAATGTAATTTATAAATATGAAGGTAATAGTTGCTTATCTGAAAGGTTCATATTGTTGGGATATATTTTCACCACTAGTGAAAAAATACACAGAATAACTACTGAGGTATGAGTAGTTAAAAAGTTATTGAAATTTTATAAAGTAGTATGTTCATTATAATTTTCAAGGTTACGGCCATTCCTTGACAGAATTCTCCCCCCCCCCAAAAAAAAAAAAAAGAAGAAGAAGATGAAATGCTACTTTTGTAACTTGTTTCCATCCTGAACAAGATCAGTGCACACCTCTTGCAGTTTCTGTGTTCTCTAGAACTAAGATTAACATGCCCTGTTGCATTTTGTGTGTTCTCCCTCAACAGGATGGTGTACTGCCACTGTAGTAGCAATTTCTGATTTCTCCCTGGAAAAGGTTACTATGCCCCAGGTGTAATTGCTGTATTTTCCCTCAACGAGATGATGTATCTCACTCTTGAAATTTCTGATTTCTCCCTGAAAAAGGTTGTAATTGCTGTTACAGTATTTCCCTCAACAAGATGATGTGTCCATCAAGCAATTTCAAATTTCTCCTGAAAGAGGTTACTAAGCCCAAGGTGTAACTGCTGTATTTTCCTCCCTCAACAACATGATGTATCTCACTTGTGCAATTTCTGATTTCTCCTTGAACAAGATGAGTCACTCTCACAATTTCTGTTTTCTTCATCAGGAACAACTGAGATAACGTGGGCACTGAGTCCTCTTGAAATTGCTTAGAGTCCCTTGATAAAAAGAAGAGTGCATGGACATCAAACCCTTACAGTTGGTGGATATGATATCAAAATTGTCATCAGACACCATTCCAATTCCTAGTTCCTATATGATTGCTACATCTACCTTACAGAGAAGGACTGGAGACACTTACTTTCTAGCACTAGTAGACTAAAATCTGTCATGCACTGCTAATGAGATGACTATGTCTTTAAAGATTATAACCTCTCTTGTGGAAAACACTGCTAAATTTGTCACATTATTTGTCTAGCCTTCACTTGTCTGGTTCATACTGTTTTATGTACAGACACTGTTCATACAGACACCTGCAGACAACTACAGACATCTACATCAACTGATATTGATAATTCACGTCTAGTCAAATGGATACTCAAAACCCTTTAACATACAATACAAGCAACTGATAGAGACAGTATTTTGAGAGTTGTAAAAACTAGATTTGGCCATACATGTACATGT
Organism: Glandiceps talaboti; assembly: GCF_964340395.1. Classification (NCBI taxonomy): domain Eukaryota; kingdom Metazoa; phylum Hemichordata; class Enteropneusta; family Spengelidae; genus Glandiceps; species Glandiceps talaboti. The sequence goes on from NC_135549.1 coordinate 29,298,326, forward strand.
AATGGAATTCTCTCCTTCTCAATGTCAGACTACATTTTTACATACATATATGTATAATACAAGGAGCTACAAACATGGAAATTTGAAGGTGTACATGTACCTATTTCAGTACATATTTAGTATACATTAACTTGCCTGCACTGTGAACAAAACAAATATAATATAATTTTGGCACCTTAACAATATTTTTGATCAAATGATTTATGGATTGATTGATTGACAGACAGACAGACAGACAGACAGACTGACTGACAGACACACACACACACACACAGATTGACTGACTGACTGATTGACTGATTTATTGATCGATCAATCACTTGATTGATTTATTGATTGATTGATTGATTGATTGATTGATTAATTAAATGATAATTCTAATGATGAACATAATCTATGGATAATGCTGCTGGCTCTTAAGAATGGTATAGGTTTTGTAAACTGTTAGGTACTAGCCATGCCACATCCTAAGAAATCAAACATATTATGTAAGTTTATCACTTCTCCTTTACAACTCCTTTGCAACAAGGAAAGAACAGATTCCAGTAATCCACACGTCGCCACAAAGCTGAGCTCATAGATCCTGGAATGTCAACTTTTCCATGTTAAAAAGTCAGGTACAAGTAATTCTATAAATATTTAATGACTGTACAACATTTTAGAGATGTTCCTTGAGGGCGGGAATAAAGTTAAAATAAAAATATTGTCAAGTAAGATTGTCATTGTGATCCTGTTCAGTCTTTTCTGTAAGTCTTCAGTCAATGTAATATCCAGGACACATGGTTTCAAGACAAAATTTAAAAAAAGATGTTTGTTTCCGATTATATGATTTATTTATTATTGTGACCTGCAACTCTAACGAGTTGCCCAGCCCTATGGACTTATAAGTCACCATTACATCTTAGTAAATACAATAACAGAAAGTGAGAAATAAATAGGATAGGTAGGTTTGTATTTTATTTTGTTTTACTTTTTTTTTTTTAATTACTTCGAACCAAAGACAAGATGCTCGTTGGTCACAATACTTCCGTAACAGTTGATGAGGTGTAAAAGAAGTTAATGAAGATAATTATGTGAGTCAGAAGTAGACAAACACAATATGAAGACAATTATGAAGTAGATAAACACAATATGCAGACTGTGCTGTTATAGATTGAAAATACATCGTTTGTCTCTGGAATGTGATTTTAAAAAAAGTAACCAAAGATACTTTGGCAAAGAAAATAAATAGGGAAATAGAAGTAAGCTGTCATAGTTTTATTTTTTTGCACGTAAAAAAAATTTCAGAGTTGGCAGCTTATACTAGGATCAGTTGGGTTATTTGAAACACACTAGTCTATTTTTTAATTTGACCTAAGACAAATACCAATCAAGTTTTAACAAATTATTATTAATTGCCCCAAGGATAATTGTCTTAGAGCTCAATAACGGAAAAAGGTAGCATTCACAAAAAAATGAACTATTAACAAATACACAAAAGGTTAAAAGGTATGCATGTCAGAAGTCCTAGTGTCTTGATGGCTGACTGTAGTAAGCCCTTGCTATACCAAGACTTTAGGCTTTTAAAGGGGAACATCACTCCTGGAAATAGAGACATTTTCATAAAATATTGGTTCTGGAGAGTCATTTCATGATTGTACATCACCTACATTTACTTGTGATTTCAGAGAAACATCAAGTTGATCTTGTGCCTAAAGTTAATAGGGTATCTGTACTGTGGGACATTGCATCATGGGAGTCAGCAGAAGTAATAAATTCATGGTTGCATAATGAGTATTCATGAGAGATGTTTTACACTAAAGGGAACAGGCACTAAGGATGCATCAATATTCATTGCACAACCATGTATACATTATTTCTGCTGACTCCCATACAAAGATACCACACAAGGCACAAGATCAACTTGATGTTTCTCTGAGATCGGAAGTAATTGGAGGTAAACCCATACTTTATAAAAATGTCTTTTATTTCCTGGAGTGGTGTTCCCCTTTAATATAAAGTGGAAGCACTTCAAAATATGTGTGTAAAAAAACTAAGAGGCAGTTATGTTCAAACAGTTGAATTCTTGCAAGTGGTATTTTCTTTAAGATTACACTGTGATGCAAGGAACGTTTTCATATAAAATCTGAGTTCTTAAAATCTCACAAAATTTTGCCTATGAAAGTTTATTCCTTGCTCTTTTGAAATAATAAAAGAAATGTGGGGTCTATCATCTCATTTTCAAGGAAATCTTTTATGTTCCTATAGATTTTACACAATCTTTAACATAAAACAAAGTGCATGTCATCATCTGAACAATAAAAAATAAATCAACACATCTCTCTCGCATCCGTGTTGCCTCATAAGTGGAAAAAATATTGAAAGTACCAACAAGTATAATAGAAGTAATCTATTATTGCTGTCATCAAAGGCTAACTATCCTACAAAATATATCGAGTAAGACAGGAATGTCAGCAGTCGGCCTAATACTAACATTCTAAGTCGAATATTGATACTTAAATTTGTCTTTTTTGAGTGTATATGAAAATGAAACACTTGACTTGATTGGGTTGCTGTAAACCCTTCACATGTTTGCCATTAAAACTCTTAGAGATCTAGATTAGAAAATGATAAATCAATCAAATGTTGATTGATAAGTTTGCATCATCAGTCAAGTTTGATTAAGAGCTAGTCCAACTACACACACACACATACAAGCAAGCAAGCATGCACGCACGCACACATGCACACACACACACACACACACACACATTGAAATATTAAATTTGTTTTTAAGGGGCAGGAATATTACACTGGTGTAAGTCACTCTTAACTTTCTTGTTATAATATCCTAGACAACACGGTACAGAGAGATACACCAATGACAAACAAAGCAATATACACACATTGAAATACTGTATACATATCAAAAAGATAAAGGTCATTATAGGCTATACAGGTTTGAAGACAGGTGTATCCAGATCTATCGATAATATCCTTTTAATTTGTTCTCAGACCATTATTCAAATAATCACTTTCATTTGCAATGTGAATGAAAAGCTAGCTACAATTTATAGCCTACAGTTATATGAATAAACAGACAAGGAACTAAGACTGTCATGTCAGATCTGTCGATGGAATCCTTCAAATTTGTTCTCTTAGGCTTACTCAAACTATAGCCCTACAGGGCACAGATCAATGTTCAAACAATGTATATTCATTTGGAATATAAATGTCATGTTACAAGCTACAGTTCTATTAACAAACATAAAGAAAGAACTAAGATTGCTGTCACATCTGTCATCGCTATACCGGTATTTTGATTTTGATTCCTTCACACTTCCTTCAAAGCCTGCATTAAGATTAGTACATGGAATACTAGGAATGAGGTGATGCCAAATGGGATAATCTGACATACTACATCAGAAAGATTAGGAAGATTCATCACATAACTATCATAAAGACAGTTAATCTTGTATAAGGTACTTTAATTGTGGTGTAAGACCAGTTCATGTAACTTATATTGAGTGATATCTCTTAATAATTGAATCTTGGTGGTAATTCATCCCTCTAAGCTAATCCTACGCATATCCTCTCGACAATTTTATGAGTGATAGCATTAATCTATTTAGAACAGCTGCAGTCAAGCCTGGTAAATGTCAAATCATGAGATGTATCCGCTATCATCAGTTTCCCATCTGAGCAGGCAATATCATCTCTGAAAATCTTGGTAGCCTAAGGATGGGGTTAACATTACTCAACCCTTAGAATGCCATGCACTGTATGGCAGTGTATGACCCCCTAGTGTACTGTATGGAAGTGTATGACCCCCTAGTGTACTGTATGGCAGTGTATGACCTAAAGTGATATGTATGGCAGTGTATGACCCCAAGTGAACTGAATGATGGCAGTGTATGACCCCAAGTGAACTGAATGATGGCAGTGTATGACCCCAAGTGAACTGAATGATGGCAGTGTATGACCCCAAGTGAACTGAATGATGGCAGTGTATGACCCCAAGTGAACTGAATGATGGCAGTGTATGACCCCAAGTGAACTGAATGATGGCAGTGTATGACCCCAAGTGTACTGTATGGCAGTGTATAACCCCAAGTGTATTGTATGGCAGTGTATGACCCCAAGTGCACTGTATGGCAGTGTATGACCTAAAGTGCACTGTATGGTAGTGTATGACCCCAAGTATACTGTATGGCAGTGTATAACCCCAAGTGTATAGTATGGCAGTGTATGACCCCAAGTGCAGTGTATGGCAGTGCATGACCCCCAGGTGCACTGTATGGCAGTGTATGACCCCAAGTGCAGTTTATGGCAGTGTATGACCCCGAGTGCACTGTTTAGAAGTGCATAATCCCCAAGTGCACTGTATGACCACCTCAGTAACTCCTCCCCCTCCCCTTTATACTCAAGGGCTATATAAAAAAAAATTACTGTAGCAAAATCCATTCAAAATTTGAAGGAAATTTTATTTGGCTAATTCTAATAATTAAACATTATACTTCATGTCTGATTCATGACACAGTGGCAGAAATAAGGAGAAACTGGTTTAAAAGTTGAAGGTTGAATTGTCTCGTGATATTGAGAAGATTTGCTTGGTTCTAGGGCCCTCATTACTAAAGTGTATACACCAATGTGGCAACCTAAAGGTTAAAGTTCAGATGTCATCCCAAAATGCATGTCTGGATGAAGTGTTTTTTTCTTTGCTGACAATCAGTGCATTGCATCACAATCACTATGGAAGCTCTTACACATCTCTACTTCCAACCAACACACTTAAGACCAAAAAAAATTTGAGTCAGCGCGTGCATAACTGAAATACCCTAGCATCGATCTCCTATTTGTTTCATTTTTGTCAAGTCCATGCAATCTAGGGGAACACAAAAATAACTCTCCGTACATTAAGTGTTGCTTCAGTGAAGACAACTGCAGAGCCAATCATGAACAAGCAATTGCAATCTGTCCCACATACACACTTGCTCTAAAGTACTGAAAAAGTATGTTAACTGTCATAAATAGTAGATTGAGTGACTGAAGGAATTTTAAAAAAAATCACATCGCATTTTAGACAAATTATCCTGACCAGAAGCAATTTTTTTTGCCTAATGGGTTTTATTTGCACAATGTCAGAATTCACTTTAATTGGGGAGTAAAACACCTTGTTCATAAATTATGTAAATTTCTCCTCAGATATAAAAGTTTTTTTTTTTAAAGTCTATAGTTACTGGCATAACAATTTGAAATACTACATTGTATACCAGTAACATACAACCTGTTGAAAAACACTGGTACGTTTGCTTGCTTGTGGCAAGCAGGAATGAGTCAAGTTTCATGCAAAGACATACAATGTAATGAGTATAGGTTATAAACACCTCAGATGCCGGAATCCCATAACTGTTTACTGACAGAAGGATATCTAACGAATGTTACATGATAACTTTGAATTCCACAGATATAGACAAACTGATAATTGTTCCTGAAATGAACTACTTCAGAGCCCCCCCCCCCCCTCACCCTGTTGTTTTTTGTATCAGTCCTATAGTTGTTTTTACCTAATTCTGACTTTCCCTGAAATCTTTCCTTAACTCACTTCATTCACACAAACGCACTAAGTGTTTTCCACGGGTTGTATCATCCACTTTTTTCTTTCTTTGCAGCAAAGTGAGATTATTCCTTTACAGAGCAGATGGGTATATATATACATGTAGATGCTAGACTGCTGATTGTAATGTAACCCTCATCGTTATTCGATTCTGGATATTGCATCACTGCACTCTAACCACCTACTAGACTCATAACATGCTAATGGAGGAAGAACTTGAATCAGGATTTTATACTGTTAATTATGCCGTAAATTATATAACAATTTAGCATCAAAATACATGGGATAATAAAAAGTTATTTTTGTATCCAAGTACCATTTAGTATTACTATGCAAGTGATAAATCAATTAAAACATTTTTTTATCAAGTATTATCCTGTATATCAAGGCATTTTTATGGACAAGCAATGAAGAAACTTCAGAAAGTAATTTGATACAAGGTTTTCAAACCTAGTTATGTTACAAAGCCTTCATGTTGGGGAGTAGCTAAATATCTATCTAAGAAAGTAAGATTGTAAGATTGTAAGAAAGTCTTTATACAACAAAGATGACAATAAACTATATGAATGAGGAACATCATACATAGAACAGGAATATTTTTTAAATGTCCCCCATTAATGATGTGTTACCTTTTGTAAGACTTGATTTAAAAAGGTTATAAACACACAAGTAGTTCAAAGCTTGTAAAACTTGTATTTTATAATCTCATGTATTTTGATGAAATGAAAATAAATTCATGAAAAACATATTTAACGAAGTACAGCAATTAAAGGATTTGGTTTAACATAGATGCAAACTGAAACTACATGTATTGTTGTCAATATGGTAGATTACACAAATGGGTGATAGTGGCACCTCTATTTATATGGATATCATCACCCTGTAATCATGATAGCGTAAACATTAGAAGACCAAAAAATGAACACTGCAAAATCATGGAAGCCATCAGTAATGGGACTCTAATGTGGGTAAAATTAAAATGTCAATAGTATCAACACATCACAACAATAGTTATGTTTGCTGAAATCTCTCAAGTGCTGCATTTGCATAAGATTTGTCATTTTTTATACTTATAAATTCAACTAGTATATTTGATAACAAATGCAGGGAAAAATGTAACTTTGGTTTATGTACATGTACATGTTTGATGGCTTAGATGAAATCACTCCAACTCAGTTCACATCATGTCTTTACAATGTTAGTTAGATTAATGACAAGAGTTTTAATAAAAAATTTCTTAATGTGTGTTTCATGAATTTATTTGTTTGTTTTATATGTATATGTACATGTACAAGTACATGTATATGATATTATGTATATTATGTATATATATGTATGTGTGTGTTTGTATATGTGTACGTGTATGCATGTATGTATGTATGTATGTATGTATCGGTATGTATGTATGTATGTATGTATGTATGTATGTATGTGTATGTACATTTTTATATATGTGTATGTATATATGGATACTATGTATGTATGTGTGTTGGGAGATACATGTGCACTTTGTTTGTGGATTTATTACATATTAAATGTAATGTAGCCTGACTGTAGTTATGTTTAGCAGTGAATATATACCTCTTCCCTATTTTTTACAGCATACAACTGTTCATTTCAATATCTCTTTTGTATACATATGGTGAGGTAGTATATTTATACTTCAAAAGGTGTGACACCTTTGGAAGGGAGGAATAACTATACTAATCTATAGTAGAGATACTTAAAACAAACATGAAAATCTGTTACTACATTAACCTGTGTTAGAGCAACTAAATTTTAATGAATAGAGCAGCCTACACTAATGACACGGTATACATTAAACACATATACATTGCACCATGCCAGCAAATCATCAGAACACTCAAAGTTTTGAAACATAATTACAGTATCGAAAACACATAGCCTGGAACCACATCCATGTCACGACACTTCAGATGTTTCCAGGAGTCCATGAACACCAAACTGAGCAGGAAATACACAACTCACTAGGTAGTCCATTGAAAATAACTTGAACTTATCCAAAATGCTATTCAATTTACTTAATATGCAAAATTCAGTTTTACTGGTGAAAATCCATCGACTGAAAACATGCAATTACTACTGAACCGAAAGGCCTGAAAAGATTAATTCACTGAGCTTTTTACTCTAAGCATGCTAACATAAAAAATACTCACAGCACATGTCTGAAAGCCAGTGGCATATAAGTATATCTGAATGTCAACGGTTCATAACAAGAGTTATTGCTTGTGGGAGAGGATACTTCAAAGACTGTGTGGGTGTAAATTTGCAATTTTACGTCAACTTTTATTAATTATCACTAAGGTAACGAGTCAGTTCAGTTATTTGTTAGGGAACATAAAATGCTTTAAAGTCACGTTACATTGATTATAACCAGTGACTATTGAATGTGTTTCTGATTAGATTGGCCTTGGAGAAAAAGCTATAGGGTAGCTGTCTAAAAGGAAAAGAGTACCTTTCAGAGATTGATCAGTTCTGATTTTACAGGAAATTTCATTTGTGCTTCATTGGGTAAGAGTGGGATGTAGCGTTTAAAATGCAGGACAATGTCTTGAAATAACAATAGCTGTGAATAGTGACTATATGTTTAAAACAGTAAATAAGAAACCTGAGATTTCAAGACTTAATTTGACTTTTCTAACGATGTTAACGTATCGCCATCCTTTTATGTGTTTTGCCTTCTAGTATTACTGCACAGGAATATTAGTTGATTGAAATCAGTAGCACTCACTGCTATACTGTCTCAAACTTAAGAAAAATAACTGCAGCAATTTGGCAATCTAGCATTGCTTGTACTTCAATGTTTTAGAGGTGATAGTGGCAACATGTAACATTGCTGCAATATCTGAGTAGAGATAACTGCAGCAAACCATGAGCAAACTAACACTGCTACGACAGCTAAATAAAAATGACATTCTAGTGCTAAAACTTCTGAGTTATAGATATCTTAAAAGCTACTGATTAACACAACTAACTCTCCAAAACCATTTCACTTTAAGTTTAATATCCTCAAATACGAATGAGTTTTTAAAGTTTTAATCCCTATTACACCTTCAGTTGAGTCATCTCCCAAGCTCTATAACATCAACACACACAAATAAGTTTTAGCAAACAATTTCTGCACATGTTAATAGTCCTTACAGTCCCAACAAAATTGATTTTTAAGATTTGAAAGAAAATCGTGATCATACAGGGTATACATTTTTCAAAGCATGACGAAGGTCTGTTCCATTGATATTCTGGGATATTTCTAGAAATTTTTCTTTTTTAGCTTTCCTGTTATCAGATATATTAATTTCTGAGTACTGAATAGCCTCTTTGTGATGAACCCTTGGTGAATTTTTTTCTATCTCTTTCTGATTTGTCACTTTTCAATGAGCTCCCATTCAAAGTGGAGATTTACTTCTTGAAAAGATATTCTGCAGAAATTCAATACAAAAATAAGCCTGGCATGGTGAGATAAGATCGTATACTAACAACTCTCTTTGTCAAATTGATGATTGGCAGTTAGGTGATTTGTACAGCTTAGGACTGGAAGTAGTGAACTCAGAAAGATGTAATGTTACCGTGATGGAATAAGTCATAACTTATGAAGTTGCTGTGTATGCATGTATTTCTATATCTGTCTCCCCACATTCACCTCAGATCTATGACATTTACAATCAGTTTATAGCATTTTGGTGAGCTTTCACTGCCATGATAAATAAATTTCTCATTTCGTTGACACAGTGATTACATGGCTTTGTGGTTTTCTGTAGCATTTACATTTACAAGCAAAGTGTTTTTATTAGAAGGTAATATTTACCTGCAATGAGTTCCGATGGGGTTTTACATGGTTCCCACCAAAATATGGCAAGTTTCCAAGTTTTACCAGATGTGGTATCTTGTCTATTGGGGTTCCCACTCTTTATAGCACAAACATACTGCAGCAGCAAAACAGACTCTCAATCTCACCTCATCTCAATAAATTTAAGGACACAGAAAAATAGGATGCTCACTGTCCAAAAAAGTTTGTAAAAAAAGTGAAATATCTAGCCTAAACCCTTCATCACTATAAGCTACTACAGTTAACATACTTAACAAGTATGAAATATACATTACTTAATCATATGTATGTATGTATGTATGTATGTATGTATGCATTTATTTATTTATTTATTTATTGGAGTACCACATTTTATATAGTGTACCACAATGCATAGCTTGTTGTGGACTGAAATGTCTTTGAAATTGATATGGTCCTACGCTACATACACATCAGGGTAGTTACCTTCCAAAAACATGGCTGCTACTTATTATACAATGTACAGTAACTCAGTTTATCACAGGAATAGTACACAGTACCCAACTGTCACATAAACATGCAGTCTTTAGTTAGTTACTGATTTCCCCAGGTTTCTAACCAGTGTTTTTGTTAAAGAACAGTCAGTAGATAAAATCTATGAGAGTTCCCTAAGGTGTGTTACCATGCTTCCCCACCAAAATTATAGACTATAATGTATGGAAAACAATGCAACTTTTACCAGATTTCCCCCTTGCTGTTATCAAGGTTCTCAGACCTTAACAAAAACAGTTATGACACAAGACCTCAAGTTGTAAATGTCACATCTATTATTCATGAGTATAGGAATGTACTAGCTTTTAATTTCACTGTTAGATGATCATTGTTTTATGGCCCCGGGTGACAAAAAAAATATGGTTATAATAAGTAAGGCCTAATAAAAAAAATTGTGTGGTTCCGCTTACCTTCAATTTTAGAATCGGTGTGGTAGGTAGATTTTTTATTTTATTTTATTATATATTTTTTTCATGTGTGAGTGTCTAGTTCAGGTTTTCCATTGTTATCCAAATGGTCTCTGTGTTGTATATTTCTTCCTATCAGATGTACCAGTACAGCCATTACAGATTGGAAAAAAACTTTTACATGGATATTGTCTTTTTAGGTTTAATGTCAGTTTCCACATCCACTATTTCTCGTGAAACTTCACAATTTTTGCATTTTTATGGGTTTTTTTTCTTGAGTACGTAAAAATAAGTTGAGGGTCAGTAGTGAAAAACTAGGTTAGGTTGAGTAACCAAAACCAAGCAATTATTTTTTTTCGGCCTAATCAAACCTATGGCAATGGAGGATAGACTTCCACCCACTTAGATACTAAGTAGTGAATGAATAAGAAAATGTTTTCCTAATGTGATTGGCACATTGGAAAACTACTGATGTCACATGGCACAGCATGCAGCATGTTCTTTGAAATCCAGCCCCAGTAATAATTTGAGCCTGTGTTTTTGGCTGATATTTCATTAGACTAAAATATTGAATTAATTCTAGAAATCTATGGGGCCATCAGTGAATAGTACGAAGGGTTAAATAACTGCAAGAATGGTTATCATGTTTTGTCATGACTGAAAACAAATTTAAAAAGTCAAAGATCTAGATTATAAGATACGTCGTGTTGTTCAGCCCTATCAGGCTTCTAAAACCATGACTGTATTAAACTGTCCAATATCCTCCACAGTGCAGCCAGATTTGGTTGCAGCCAATCAGATATACACATGTAGTTATGCTGTAAAAGATGTCAAAACGACCATGCAGACAGCCTTTCAGCCCACGATTCAGGCCCCACCCTGAACTTGGGATTAGAAGTTCAAACAGAAGTCATAAATAAATGTAGATTAAAATCAAACAGGCACAGTAGTTTCTGCTTCTGTTTGAACTTCTAATCACAAGTTCAAGGTGTGGCCAAAATCTTTAATCTATCAGACCCTTGCAGGTAGTACAGATGCTAGACGTGAGGGATAGCTGATAGCATGGCATGAATGTCATATCTTACAGACTAATAGTACAGATGTGAGTGATAGCTGATAGCACAGCAAGAATGTAACTGTTTACAGTTGTATCTTACAGACTTTCAAACATCAAAACGCAAATTTTGTACAACATTTTTATATATAAAAGTAATTTTTTTATTCAAAACATAGTGTGATACTAAACTAAATTTTAAAGTGTAAATAATATATACAAGCACTTATATACAAAATAATACTGGTAACTTTAAATCTATTTGTTTTGAACAGAACACTTTGGTATCTACTTTGTCTTTTAAAATAAATGAATTTTTCTCAATTCACACACAGTTTTCCGTGCCCGTCAGAAACTTGTACATCTCAGGACATACAGTCACATTGTGGTAAATGGATTGACGTAATATAGTGCCTGCAGTAGGTAATCGTGTATCACTATATGCCTGGAAGTTGAACTGAGTAAAAAATCTTATTTACACAAACTTTTCAATAAAAAGACAAAAAACACAACAAACAGCTGGAGTCTGTCCTTTGTAAATGAATAGTAAGAAATATCCAAATAAATAGTAAGTATAAATTAAAAGGGAACATCACTGAATCAGATGTATTTTCCTAAACTTTGGGTTCTAGAGTCATTTCATGACTTCACATTAATTTTGTGTGATTGCAAAAAAAAAACCTCACCAAACTGAAACCATTTTTCACCTCTATTGTTCTCACAATGAACCACAGTTGCATCATGGACTTAAATAGACATACATATGTATAAGATGAACACTGAATATTCATGACTATTTATCGAAAGGTAATAAGCACTTATGAGTCATGAATATTCAGCATGCATCTAATACATACATGTATGTATGTCTGTGAAGTGCCATGAGTCAACAGTGCATCAGTGAAAGAACAATAGAAACTGAGTTTCAATTTTGTATTTTCTGGCAATCACGCAAAATTTATGTGATGTGAAATCATGAAATGACTCTCCTGCGTCCAAAGTTTAAGAAAATACCTGTGTTTCCTGGAGTGGCATTCCCCTTTCAAATCCATTCTAATGATTTGCTTTGTTATCACATAAATACGTGCATATCTTCTACTGTGTGACGTCAAACAGGGGTGATTTCAGAGCATATCACCCCTGTTCTACCGAACTATTTTTTCTCCGTACCGTTGTTTGAGTGTTCGTGTCAATCCTACGCTACGATCAAGTTTATCGTAATAATTATGTGCTTTCAAAACGTAAATGCATACATTACGTTAGTAACGTTACATATATCCTTGGATGGCATGAGTTTCATACGTAGAAGTCCTTTTATTTTTATTTGATACATGTTATTCTATTTAAAAATCACGTAGATTATCGATGTAGCAGTCGGCAAGCTTACTTCCGATTTTCCGTCGAGCTCAGATCTCCGAACTTACACAACCCGAGAAAATATTATTAAAATGACGGCACAAAAGTCGTATTCAGACAATTCTACTTACGTTTTAAACTAAATTCGATATTACATGTACATCGCAAGGTTATAACCGATAATTTTGGTTGAGAAACCACACAACAGTATGACCGATACCATACATGGTAAGCTTGACCTCGCGACAGGTCACGCGATTATGTAATTTGCATAGCCATCGGGCGCCATTTTTTAATACGCGATGAAGAATATAGTGCGATGAAATGATGCAGTATTCGTAAAATACGATTTAAAATTTTAGAAAAATACGGGGAAATACTTAGTTATGTGATAAATATATAATTCCATGAAATCAATGTTAGTTTTACGTCATAATGCTCCTCGTATGATTCCGCGGACTACAAATTCTCGCCTACCGGCTCGAATTTGTATTAGTCCGCGGAATCATACTCGGAGCATTATGACGTAAAACTAACATTGATTTCATGGGATTATATATAATTATCCAGCAATCATAACTGAAATACCATATCAAAGAATGAACACACATCACTGTATGTTTGCATAAAAGCCAAAAAAAACCCAAAAATATCCTGTGTTAAACCAAACTTCATGCACTTCAAATCAAACAAGGTTTACCAGTAAACAAGGTTGGCCAGGCTCTGAAAAAGTGAATGAACACCTATATGTATGTATGTATGTACAAAAGCCAAGGAATATTTCATAACATGATCAAAACAAATTATTAAATTCAATATCATGAACTTTCAACGTAAATATGGTGGTTGACCAGTAATCACCAATAGCCTAGTCTTCCTATACTCAAATACTTCCACAATGTCAATAGAAGTGAGTGGATTCTAGACTGGAATACATTGTGTTAAAGTCTTACATACAGTTTGGGTGGATATTATAAAGTACATGTAACCTAGAATTTCATAATAAATTATATAATTTCATTTTAGGGTAGGTAACTTAGTTACCCAACTTAGTACTAAAAAAAGTATGACGAGTACTGTAAAAAAAAACCCACACATACATGTATTATTACATGAATGTTATTAGCTACAAAAAGAAGGTTTTGCTGTAAAGATGATGCGGTAGATTACACAAGTGGGGGATAGTAGTGCTTCTGTTGTGTGAATCTACAATGTAATCTCCTTGTAGCCAAGATATTGTGAATACTGTAAGTGTCAAAAAATGTACACTGCAAGATGACAGATGTCATTAGAAATGCCACCCTACTGTGAGTACAATCAAACCAACATCAATTCAATATAATCAACATGTCACAACAAAAATTTTAGTTTCTGTCTATCTTCATAAACTAAGACCTTGATTGCCAGAGTAGTAAGTTAAAGACAAAAAATATCCTCCAATCATGATTTAGACACTTTAAAAATAACTTCACACTTCTCAACTTGTGTAGGAAAGATATTGAGAAATAAACAGTCAAGGGTATTCCTTAATTCCAAATGTATTGAATATATTATAATACTAACACAACAAGTTCAAGGCTAGGTTTGTTCATGTTCTTTGTAAGCATCCCAGAGGTCTACAAACTCTACTTTTTTTTCTTCTAATCTTTGGTTAGTAATCCTTTACAATAATAATGTACTACTTATGTCAAGTGCTGTGGGAGCTGTATTGATCCAACTGTGTGATACTACATAATCTTGTTACTAACAAAGGGCCACTTGACACCTTTCATCCCAAAGTACCATAACATTTAGATAATATACCCATAATACAAAATATAGCAATCCATCAAGTAAGGTCTCATGTATAAGCATACAGAATTGACGGGAAACGCCACTGCAAAAAGTAAAGGCATTTTCAGAACTTTTGTGTACTGGAGAATCATTTCATGATTTTTACATCACATACATTAAGTGTGATGATGGTCAAGAAAAAAACTAGTTGAATCTCGTTTCTCATTCATTGCTCAGTTGTTGCCATGGACACATTGTGTCCTAAGAGTCATCATACATACATGTACATATGTAATAGCAGTAAATAAATATTATATTCACAAGTTATGAGTGCTTAGTACCTTGAAATAAAGCAATCATGAATATTTATGTTATCTATATACAATGTACATATACCAATAATGTACATTTTTATATATGGCCATCCCATAATTGAAATAGTACACCAAGCACTGTTACCAGTGCACCAGAATTCCCCCCAACACAGATCTACGGTATATGTATGTATACTGATACAATCCCATATACTTCCTCAACTTCCTGCGGAGCATACATTATACAATCTGTGCAGTCACTGCAAACACACTGGATTAAATCTCTCAGCTGCCCGTTTATATACAGCTGGGTTGACTGAGGCACAACAACGGTACTGCCAATAAGTGCAATAAATCCTTCACATAACAATCCATGTCCTACCAGGTTCCCATTTCTACAGATGTACTGAATGAGGTAAAACAGTGGTACTGCCACTAAAGTACACACAATTAAATCCTTCACATATCAATCTCTGTCCTACCAGGTTCCCATTTATATACAGCAGCATTGGCGGAACACAGCAGAAATCAAATCTTGCCTGAGGACATTAACCAATCAGAAACAATTGGCAGTGGCAAAGGCTATTGTAACTATTCAACATCAAATATCATTATAAAAAAAAGCTTCCTACCTTTCCAAACAAAAATCTACCTCTTTTCTTGTGACATATAATATTAAAAGACTGTGCCAAGGGCATCAAACCAGGCAATTAGAGAATTATCAATTACTGCAAGCTTCTCAAAATCTTCTAAAGAAATTCTGTAAGATAAAAAATGATAATATTAGGGGCGGTTTTTTTGTATAGTGCTTGCCAGCATCAATTATTTCCCCTGGCATGGACCATTTTCTTTAAATTTCATGTAAATTATAAATTAATTTTAAAAAAATTTCTATAGTTCAGCCACAGATATATTCATGGGCCAATGTATTAAATACTCTCTTTGCAAAGTTGAGGTGAGGGTGGGGTGGGGGGTGGGGGTGGGGTGTAGGGTGTACAGTTTAACACTGTCACTTGTTTTTCATGTATGTTACTACAGAAAGGACATTGCCCACACAATATGTAACTTACTATGAACCCAGAGTCCATGATTAATTATTCTTACTGGACAATATATACACAGTTAAGGTAATATTGACTTATTTTTAGCAATCAATTCAAAAGTCAGACAACATACAGTGTTGTTCATTTTTTTAACAATCAATCAACATTCTACAGTATAATGGACAAATAGTTGGAATTTATTTATTACCATACATGTATTTATTTAGAGGAAACTGTCACATTATTTTTCTTTAGAGCTTCCTGCATGTACACACCAATTTGTTAGAATTGAACCAGATCGGAAGGATTAATACCTGCATATTTACAGTCTGATGTGGCCACCACATGTATGCAATATATTATACAGTATAATAATAATATAATAATAATAATCTTCATTTATACTGGATAGTTCTTTTAAGTATATAAACATCATCGCAAACCACGGCCTCTTTTACGGCACTGACGAAACGTGCTGTAAGAACAGGTTATTTTGAAGTGTAGCAGAAGAAAGAACAGCTCTGGTTTGCGAGAATGATAAACACTTGTCTCCCAAGAAGTCCAGTGAGGGCCATCCCTCATGGGTTCAGTGTTAATGCAGGAGGAAACTGGAGTACCCGCAGAAATCCAGTGTTGTTCAATAGTCAAACTGAACGGCACTCTTCTTTCTTACTTACAGGTAAATTTAATCAAACCCTGAATGGGGTTTGAACCCCAACCACAATAATAAGAGGCAAGTGGTTTGACCTCTCCGGCCACCGACAACGCAGTATCTGTCTCTGTCTGTCTGTCTGTCTATATAGTGCATGTGTCTACACACTTGTATAAGTGTGTCTGTGTGAGTGAGTATGTACATAAGCACTGTTATAAAGTAGGCATCATTTTAAAAACAGTGTCTCCTACTGTTCTGTGGACATTTCTAATCAAACCTTTGAAATCATTTTACATCAGTATCACCTACAATTCTGACAACCATTAGAAAGCTGAAGGAAGTACTTTAAAATGAAAACTTAAGGTATAAAAACTACCTCAATTATTTGTGGAAGGAAAAGCGCTATTTCTCACACTCAACACTATTGGAATTCATGGTAGGTGATAGCAAATCAATCACGTACGTATAAATTCTTCCCCTAGCTACACTTTCATCTCTCCCTATCTTACCAAATGAAAGACAACATCTGCTTACCACACCCTGAATACATAACAATGTACACAATTGAGAAAGCTATCATTTAGATGGCACTCAATATCTAGTAACGCAATTTTTCTTTCACCGCCACAACAGCTTCAAGATAACCGTATCTTAAACTATAGGGTTGTTTTTCTTTCATTACCACAAAAGATTCAAAGATACACAATGTGTATATAGTAAACATCTAGCGCCATTTCTCTTTCATCATTTCTACGATAGCTTTAAGATACAAAAATATAATATCAAAATATAATAGCAAAAAATATAATGCAGTTTCTCTTTCATTGCTACAACAGATGCAAGATAAACACAGCATTATTGTTTGCGTGCCAAGCAGCATTGGGAAAAATAATTGACAGGGGATTGAAAGTGAAAAAAATGTTGTTTTTTTATAAACCACAGGACAAGGATCCCACAAGTTTCCTTTCTTTCATTTTGAATGAATGGAAAGCATCATTAGTCTTGACAAGCTGAAATTAAACATATCTATACTACGTCACCTTCTCTGTTAAATACCAAGAGTATAATATTATCAATGTATGGTACAGATTCCAAGCTGTCAGTTACTGATATTTTCATGACAAAAAAGGTGCAACAGAGAAGCTAGAGGTACTAAATCAGACTAGACAAGTCTACATAGAAGACACACACCCCCTCAAATACTAGAGCATTGATTTGAGACTCTATGTTACTATGTATTACAGTTTTTTAAAATACAAATATGGCTACCATTCATTCACATTTGCATATGTCATAAAAAAAGTGATGTGTATATGTCCCATATGACATATCACCTTTGTGCCAGGTTTGAAAGAAATTGGATATTGCATATTAGAGAAACTTGATGACATATTGTGAAAAGATGGACGAATGCACAGACACAGAGCCCATTTTAATAGTCAGGGGACTAAAAACACTTATTAATCCTAAATGTCTATGGACTGCAGGATTATAGTTATATACATATATTTAGTTGACCTCTGATTGTAGTAATAAGTTCAATCCTGGTAATGTTGATGAGACGATTACAAAAATGTCTGATTACTTTCCTAGACCATTATATTCTGACTTTTAAAGGTAGACTTACAGGACTGTACTGCGACATTTTAACGATGTCGACAATCTTGTGATGAAATTACCCCAATCTGTGCATGAAAAGTTGAGAGTACAAAAACTCCTTTATCAACTAAGGCAATGGAACTTTTAATGATCACAAGTATCAATTTCTTTAGGCTGGGAGAAAAGATTGCATTGCTGCATTCAAATAATCAAATATTAAAGTAAAACTGACAGCAAACACTGGAAAACACTTTTTTTCTGCAAATGTGACTCCTTTGGCTAACAATCAATAACATGTCTGCTGGTAACTTTCTATAGCTGTCAGTTTATCTACTTTTATTTCATACATTCACACCTACTACCTACTAATCTTAAATGGTTAATTTTAAACCGAGTTATTGGTTTGTCACTTTGACCCTAACATACAAAGCAAGACCTGCGGCTGTCAGCACACCAGGAACTAGAGAATATTTAAATGACGGCCAATCAATTTACAGCGTAGTCTGTTCAATCAATGACATCCTGATGGAGGAAGACAGGTAGGAATGATCCAAACTAGACTGATTATTTCTGTAGGCTAGGCCATTAGCAATTTACTGTAAATAGGTAGAAGAGACCTGAAGACTGTAATTGCTCCATCATGTCTTATCATAGCCATACATCCAGTGCTTCGTGATGGGTTTCAGGATTGAAGTTGATTCTTGACAGACACAAATTCTCCTGGTGGTTTTAAGCATGGATGGAGGTACACACAGGTGTTTTACATTTTGTATGTCACCTCCTTCATAAAAAAAAAATTCCAAAATCACAACAATGACAAGATGTTGGACCTGCATGTGGGGTAACATTTAGCCAACTGGGAAAAACATTCCACATGTCTGTAATGTGGATGAGCTGATTGAGTTTACCTGGGACCTTTCCATTTCCCATATTGACACTCGCTACATACGAGATGTCTTAGGTATTCATGCAAGACTACGGAATGTTTCTTTTGTCATATAGATACAA
The DNA here is from genome assembly GCF_964340395.1 of Glandiceps talaboti. Taxonomy (NCBI): domain Eukaryota; kingdom Metazoa; phylum Hemichordata; class Enteropneusta; family Spengelidae; genus Glandiceps; species Glandiceps talaboti. The sequence continues at coordinate 29,317,485 of NC_135549.1, forward strand.
GTGTAGAACACTACTGAGATGTAAACCTACATAACTCTGTCACTAGTATTTGTATGTTATGTAGACATACCTCTGTTACATTATTGCATGCACTTTAGTGTACTGCGTTACATTATTGCATGCACTTTAGTGTACTAAGTCAGGGGTAGAATACCATATGGGAACGTCAGCCCAACCATCAGCTGTATACTGGTGTACTACACCATAAGAATGTCAATGAATGCATTTACAGTAAAAGCAGGTAAAATCTACATTGTACTTGAGTTCGACAGGTATTTCACTCGAGTTGCAATCAGTATTAATATTGGAACAAATATGGAAATGCATGCAAATTGTACAAGACTTCTCCTCTCTGTTACCAAGGTTCCCAAAGGTTATCAAAAGTGCAGACTTTGTATTATTTTCTTGTGACATTTACGAGTGGCCAATAAAACAAACAGTGATGTATACTACTACTAGTATCACAAATCAACAGTATCTCATTCCCTCGCTTATATAAACATCTAAACTACTCAATTCATAGAATATAAATTTCTATCACATCGTAGATCTTTAGACATCACACAATTTTGTATTCAGATTACGTATACAGTATCGAGTGCTTTTCTGAATCTCTTCATATATACAGTAGACATTACTATAATTATGTATGTTGAATGGTTAATATAATATCAACACTCCCTGCTTCTTATCATTAGATTTCATTACCCAATATTTTTTTTTGTTCAGCTGAAGAAAATATGAGTGACCTAAAGGGGTCTTGTTACTATGAGTTGCTAGACAAGTACTGACCACCATCCTTCGGTCACGAGCTTGAGTCTTTTACAGACGAATGAAGTAAAATATTGAGAAATAATATGACTACTGTATACGTCCTCAAGCATAATATAAAATCAGCACAAATTCATCGTGCAATTTGGAACTTTAGACTCGTATTTCAAACACCACAAAACCAGTGAGTTGTCATGATGTAGAATGACCAGGGTATAAAATCCATATTTTCAGTTCAAAGACAATATCTTGGCTTGTGTATCGTATAATTAGATGTTACTCCCCAATATTTTTCTTCGTTCAGTTAAGGAAAATACGAGTGACATAAGGGGTCTTTGTCACTACCTTTTATAAGTCACGAGTATTTTCCCACTGAAATGAAGAAAAATATTGGAGAATAACATATTATACCTGGGCCAGTATTATCAAAGAAAAATTGGGGAAAGTACAGATAATTTTGAACGTTTTGACTTAAAATTTCGAACACAACAGAACCAGTGACGTAGACATGTGTTGTCATGACATAGACGCACATTGTCATGATGTAGAACAACCAGAGTATATATTCCATATTTTTTGTTCAACTTGGCTCATGTATACATCATATAATCATCAATATCATATTAGTTTTTATAGAAATCTTTGTGTAAGTAACAAGATGTGAATGGAAATATTACTTAAAAGTACTCACACACATTTCAAAGTTGGATGTGTTATGTGGTTGTGAAATGTATTACATGGCTTGTATTATGCATTATTCGTATATAGAATTGATGCGCCAATGGCATTGTAGCACAACTGTATACTTTATGTGGGTTTTGTCAAATGCAAACAAGAACTGGATGGTATCAACAAAACTCAACTCAAATGGTTTCAAAAATTTATATTTCTTTTTTTTAGAAATATTTATACATGCCATAATTTTCCTGTTGATATGGGCAGCATCTTCACTGCTAGGTCAATTATGTCAGTTTCGTGTAGACGCTAGTAATTAACAGGGCCTCAGTTACACTCCTACACCAGTTTAATATTACCGTCACAATATTGTAGTCACTATTTATGAGAACGAAATCATCATACTAAAATAGTCATAAAACTCAAAGCAGCTTATGTGTAATAAAATATTTGCAGTGAAATGGTTCTTCAGTCCTTCTGGGCTTGACATTTATCTATTATTTATAGGTAGTACAGACGAGTTTCTCACTTCATTAAAAGCATTATGGGTATAATAAACCTTTATAGAGGCATGTCATATCATTTTTTTTCTTTCAATATTTCAAACTTAAATATTAACCATACATGTAAGTAGATATGTAGTAAAATTAAATGACACCTATAGAAACTACAAATGTACCAGAAAATTAAATTTAAAAAAACATATTATTTTGATAAATTAAATTGTAATAAAAATAACTTAAAATAATGTCTGAATGGCTCATTAAACCAGTTAATGGTTCCTTTGACCTGAATAACTGGTAATTTTAGAGGAAATACATGCAAAACAGGACTGACCCCGCAGGATGCGTGCTCTTATTAAATAATGTGCAGTTAGAAAAAGTAACAAAATAATGACCCATACAGAGCATGATTCATGCTCATTATTTAAATAGAAACTGAGTTACTTCTTTAGTATGATTACATAAAGAGAAAATACAATGGTAGCCATTTTTATGTCTGGCTTGACAACTATATTTACTAAAATTGCTAAATCTTATCCGAATTTCGGTAGGTTAAAAAAAAAATCTCATTAACATTGCTACTGTAACAGTTTATCATTTGACACAACAAACTTGTTTCATTTTAATCAATACCTGAAAAGTATACATTGCTACTACTATGTTACAATGCATACAAGCATGATCTGCTAAGATAATGGTGGTGTAGACAAAGAAAATGTAGCACTAGCAATGTTGGTGAGATTTTAGTAATACCAGACGAGGGCAAGAAATAATGTTGGTAAATTTTTGCTAAATGTAGCAATTCTTTGTTGAGCTTTTGTGAGCTTTTATTTCAAGTAAACTGGTTTCCATCAGCATGGGATTAAAGTTGAAAACGTCCCTTATGATGACTTCAAATTAAGTTTGAAGACAGGCTAATACAGCCACTAGGCATTATTTCAAGCTTGTCATTACTCACTCTCCAAGTTCTTGTCTCCTTGGAGATTTGGAATGATTGAATTCAGAGATGTGATCAGATCAGTTTTGCCTGCAATTAGATAGAACTTTAGATACAGACCACCTCTGATGACACTAGCATGGTACATACATTTTGTATACATGTATATAGGTCTTGGAATTAATCATCTAAGGTAATATGCCAGTAGTGTACTAAGTTTGCAAACACATCTTCAATTGGGCAACTTCACCTATTCACGACCACAGAATGAAATCTCATTTAGGTTACTCACTGTACATTTGTACATAGGCAGTGTGAATACAATGGAAGCAAGTCTACATAGAAGACACACTAACCCCCCACCCAACACCCTTTCAAATACTTTACATCTATTCTATGTGACTGAAGGGTGACATTATTTAAAAGAAATTAGTGGCAACAAATATGATACAACAAAAGAGTCTGTGAAAGCAGGAATGGCTGGCTTTAAAAAATTGACCCTGAAAAAGTAAAGGTCAAAGGTCAAGGTATAAAAACAAAATTTACAGCAAATAATATGGGGATAGACACATGAATGGAGTCTCTTCGGATTAAACTAAATTATGATCATTGTTCCATTACAATTCTGCCGATGATAAAAGTAACACCTTTTAGCACCTTCTTGTACCTGTACCCATATGGTGAATAACGCCACCATCCTACGCTTTGGGGCTATGTGTAAATAAAACTTGTTTGTCTAAACTAAGCATCTTGCTGGAACTCGTTGACACCTCTCAATCCGATAATGGTCAGTAGTTGTACCTCAGATCACAGACAAGAAACTGAGTTCCTTGCCTGTGCTCAGATGTTGTACGTACCATGGATCACAGTCCTGCTTGCAGACGGTGCACGCGTTTCGCTCAACACCGTCCTACGAAAAGTAACCAGCCTATAGCGAGTGCGAAAACAAAATGCTTTCGCACCAATAACAAAATAATTACATATAATTTTTTTTTATAAAGCTATCAAATATTAGCAATCGGTCGAATATGTACTAATTTTACATCTTTTTGACGATAGTAGTCGCTGGTACGATCACAAAAAGTGTCGAAATCGGAACTTTTCCAGTTCCGACTGATTTCAAAGTCCCGCCTTACAAACTCCGCCACATTTGATCGGGCGTCCACTTGGGCATAAATTACGATTGAACTTGTGATTTCGGGATTTCTGGTCCTCCGGACTGGGACTAGTACTGTTGTAGCCAAGGCGAGATAAAATTACTAAATAGTCGATTTATTGCTGATATTTGAACACAGATGCGTTAAATCTTTAGTAACTAGCATTTCAGGTAAGCCCAGGTTTCACAACTGTCTCTTTGTAGGCGACTTACTCCGTATGCAAGCAGGGCGACATGGACCCTCAGACCACTTGTTGTCAACCGGTCTGAGATGGATCATAGACCCTACGAAATGGATGTAGCCTAGTAGAAATGTCTATATTTGTGAACAGTAAGGAATGTCTCTCAGATAGACTGTACAATGTTGTGTCAATCAAGGCCTCTTCGCAGGTTTGTGAAAATGATGCTGGGGACTAATCTCCATTTCAAAAAGGGAAGTTTTTCTAACTGAAAAAGGTGTTTGTCCTGAATGTTCGATAACTTGCATTTCCGTCATTTTCTCGTCTCTGTTAATTTTAGCGACGAAGGGATATGATATTCTATAGAACGCCTTTTGTTTTACCAATTACAAACAATAGCATGTGAAGGGCGATATAATGTTGCCTTGTCCGAGAAACGGGAAGTACACTAGCTGTTTTTACTTCACTGCTCACACTTACATTGAAGAGCTATGTAGTCATTAATCTTGGCTAGTCTATTCTATTGTCAAACAGAATTTTCCCTCAAATTCAACATCACTGTCATAATATATGCGAGAAAGGTTTACAACGTTTAAACTTTATTCATCCTGGATTCAATAGCAAGTGTACATTCTTTGATGACGGATTTGCGAGTGCAAAACATTATAAAAGCACGGGACTGCAATTTTGTTTTCCTTGTCTGTGTAACCTCAGACCACTGAAAATATTCATTAGTGGTCTGAGTCTGAGTTGGAACACATCTCCGTTTATAGTGCTAGTTGTGTGTATTCACTAAGCCGTTTCAATATAATAATCATATGGACGTTTTATTTTCAACATCACGCAAACCATTGGCCTCTTTTCATGGTAGCGATTAGTCTATCTACTAGACCTCGGATGTTCTTCCAATACAATACGACACACGACCGAACATCGCTATCGAGGATGGAACATCCAAGGCAAGCCCTCACTGCGAACTTTGTTCGCTTATAGTATCGAAAGAAAGCACGAACATCTAGCAGCAAGACTAGGTAGCGATTTGACAGACGCCGACAAAATCGAATTTTAGACTCTAATATTACTCTTCGCACGTACAGAGTACTTTTTATAGGATAATATCATAAAAAGTGAATCAGAGCAAGCATCTAACCTAGAGTCTAAAATTAGATTTTATCCGATAATGGATATTTGTGTAATGCCGCATCTTCATGGGGTTAGGTGTAAAAAAGACGGGTCAAAGTTTGGAAATGTGCACTCAGAGAACTGTGACACAACTGCTGACAGAGAGTTCTCAAAGCATATTTCAGAGCTAAGGTGGCTATTGTCCTGCGTGTTCATTATAAAGCAGCCAAGTTCGCGTCACAATTTGTGAAATAACGCTACGACATTATACTAAACAATGAAGAATAAATAAGCCTTTGAAGTTTCTGTGCTCCTACGTACTATAAATACTTCCTATGAATCTGGCCACAGCTACTCATGTCCTAGTCTAGCTGCTAGACCTCAGGTGTTATTCCGAATTTACAATACGACAAGGATGGGCGTTCGCCATCACAGCGAACTTTGTCGGGAGAAAGCCCGAACGTCTAGCAGCAAGACAACTTTCTACAGTGGTCTGAGTGTCCATGCATACAATGAAAAGATGGACAAAAAGATTATGCAAATACCCGACACTTCTTTATTTCTGTTGATATAGATGATGAGGCCAATTAACACATTTCTACCAGCTTAGCATATTAACTAACCTCGGAAATCCGAGGTTGGGAAGTTCTCAATTGGTCACACTTTAGCATCGGAGAGAATAGAAATGACTACAAATATGGCCACCAGCTTAATTTACATAATGTCCTGAAATAAATTAACGTACATCTGTCACAGACAATAGGTCACCTGTGTGCCAAGTTTGAATGAAAGCTGATATTGCATGTCTGAGAAATGATGTAAATACGGCTGCTTAGACAGACAGATGGATTTATTGTAGGTTTCATTTATTGCGACAGAGAAAGAGGAAAGTACACGTTGTATAAATGTTAGACAGTCTGAATTACGTTCTAGGATTTATTGTAGGTGTCATTTATTGCGTCAAAGAATGAAGAAAGTACATGTCCTATAAATGTTTAATAGTCTGAATTACAATTCAAACCATAAACCCAAAACATAGCATCATCTGTCACAATAAAATCTTAAATGTTTCTAACAACGCAGCATTTAATTGTTTGGTTCAACAAAAATTATTAGCTTTGTAACAGGGTACTAGATTAGTTCGACTACAGACAAATTGCACTTTGTTGGTCTTTTTGTTGTTCGACAGGGCTTAAGTTAGACAAATAGTTTGCTAAAATATACTAGTCACAAGGCTCAATTTGGTGAATAAAAACAGTTTATTTGATGTTTCTGTCTGTATAGAAGACTTTCCTCTGAATAATTGAGATGGAATACTGAGGTGTGCTGTATGCTGGTCAGTCAAATAACAGAATTATACTTAACATATAGCCTATAGCCTATAGTACAACTTACATTTAATTGCCTGACATGACAAATTTTCACTATCAAACATTGCTATATTTTCTTTGTACCATTAAGTCATACTTATCTCAGTAGATTGCTGTCAAATCATTTATACAATACATACTTTCATGAATATGTCAACGTTGCAAACAATTAACAGAAGAAGGTAATTTTAGGAGAGATATAGATCTAAAAAAAATGTTACATTTCAAAATTCATTGATCTGCATGATAATTCCAGGAACTGTTAGGGTCTCTTTGGGTGTGTGTGTGTGTGTGTGTGTGTGTGTGTGTGTGTGTGTGTGTGTGTGTGTGTGTGGTTGGGGGGGGGGGGGAATGTGGTAACTCAGGAGGCCATGTAACCACATACATATAGCGTTGTAAGAGCTCAAAATCTGCAACTCAAGATGTCCTTACATGTACATGTACAACAATACCACTCTTGAAATGTGTTTCTGAGCCATAATAATATATAAATTATATACAAATGTACATGTATGACCCATGAAACTGCAAATGTCTGTCCAAATTAATACCAAAAAAACCCCGCATAAACCATAGTCTTGCAGCATGAGTGATTAGATGACAATCTCATTAAACTAAGTGAATTTCACTGTTCACCTCATTGTATATATGCACACATTTTTAATATAAAATCTGTCTTCTTCAAGATAGAATAGTGTTTGTCAAAAGTATATATACCCACATATAATCTACCACAGTTTCTCAGTTATTTTATCAGGATTCCCCACCAAGCTGAAAGTAAATGTAATTGCGGTATGGCAATCCATGCAAGTTTCATGCACACATATATTAATGCATGTGCAGTGCGACAAGCATAACTCATGGTGTTGACCATGAAATCAAATCTTTGTTATCTTACTTGCAAACCAGTGTTCTCTCCAGGATAGATTGCAAGGATGTGGGCTTATTTGCATATTAACAATTTATGTATAAATAACATGGTAGTTTGCATAAATGATCAGTATATAGTATGCATGTCAATAACATTGCATACTCTGACATATATACATTGTATGGACATTGGGATCAGTCATTTCACTTCATACTTTCATGTGAAAGTATTGTTATCATATTGTAATTCACAAAGGATGGTAGACCACTTTTGGAGCATGGTAGAAACCTGCCAAGAATGGTGGCCTGGGTGACAAGGATGGTGTTAGCACCATGCTTTCTCTATAGTGGGGAGAACACAGCATGGTAGAAACCTGCCAAGCATGACAGCCTGGGTGACAAAGGATGGTGTTAGCCCCATGCTTTCTCTTTAGTGGGGAGAACACTACCTACATGTAGGTGGTAAAATTGCATTTCACATACTGAGAATTCATCATTTTCTGGCCTCCCACAACATCACTGTGCATTCATCCACACACACATATGCCTACCTATCATTGAGATCTACATCAGCCATTTTAAAGACGTTATCCACCATTTCATCTATTGCATCCTGGGACATAGCTTCCATCACTGGCCACATGCCTTCCCTGGATAAAGATAACACAGTACAAGATAGATTACTCACACATCAAGCTACATGATAACACATATCAGGCAAAATATCAAACTACATGCATGCAGGTGAGCATAGTGACTTTCATCATCAATTTTCTGATGTCATGACACATGTGTCACTTCAGACAATTATCCCAAATTCTCGGAAGTTGGTAAAGTTCGCTATCATGGTTCATTGAAGGTTGTAAAGTCTGTATATGAAGTGCTTCCTTAACCCCCCTCCTAAACCTAAACAGAGAATTTGGGATAATTGTCTGAAGTCACAAATGTGTTGCGACTTCAGACAAAAACTTACGATGCCATGATGGATATCAAGTGAAAGTTTTGGTGAGCTGTTAGTATTTCTTCGCGCAAAAGGAAGCTTAAATTTATGAAATTTTAACAATTCTCCCTGCGTGTATGGGTCTCTCACTGTGTTACATCAGTGACATGTGAATTCATGCAAATAATCAACTCTTTTCCTGCATACTAGTATCAACTTAATTCTTAATTATTTTGGGAAAAAAAAAACTTTAGTTAGTCTAATAGTTGGAAATAAAGACATGTAAGTTAATATTTTGAAAATAAGTGTTCACTTTTGTATGGATGGACAACAGGTATTTTAATAACTCATACTTGTCCCTTTGAATTTTCATAAGCTAAATAAAAAAGGTCCAAACAAAGACTGTAAATATTGCAATTTAATTACGGTCATGATGCTACATGTAGAAAATGTACAACTTTCTGCATACATGTATTAAAACTTTGCCAAACAAATATATCGCACAATGTTGCTACAATCACATTTCTTGTAAAATGTACAGATCTCACAATCCATAAATTGATACCTTCAGGCATATCATATCTAAGAGGATTACAAAACATGTAATGCATAATCTATCTTTTATTTATCAAATGTATTAATTGAACAATGTAAAGAACATCATTTGTAAATAAATCTTATCTAATCTTCTTCCAGACCAGAGACCAGGCAGAGAAGCCTCAGGCTGCCTAGACGATTCTACTATCTAATTACTGTTCCATATTGTACTGTAAAGACCAAATACCCTTGTCAACTTGAGCTGAGCAAATTACTGTTTCACTGTTCTGTAAAGACTAAATATCCCTTTGTCAACTTGAGCTGGGCAAATTACAGTTGTTTAAATGGCTTTATAGTCAAATTAGTGGGTTTTATATACCTTGACTTATACCTAGTAATCACATTTAATCCCAGTACTTCAAATAATGTAATCCATCGCGGTAATCTTCAAATACTGCAGCTGTGTTTTCATGCTGGAATAGATTAACTGGTTTGATATCTAAAACTGTTCACTCCCTCCCTTGTTTGTTTGTTTGTTTGTATTTCTTTGTTTGTTTTTGCTTGTTTTTTAATTTAATTTTGTGCTGGCAATTACTCTCAGACATACTAAATACATTATGTATATGTACAAATACACATACACCACATGAAATTCTATTTTGTGCTATTTCCATTCAGGTTTGGCACAACATAAGAGAATGCTCGTTATCGTATAATCATTGCGGAACTGTCAAGGCTTTCCTTCGTCATTCCACAGTTTATCCGGGAATTACCCAGGCCAGGAAATGTATAGCAGCTGAAGGTTTCTTGCGAGTACATGTACATGTAATTGTCTCAGACTGCTCAATCCCTTGTTATGTCATGACAAACTAACTGGTTATCAAGAAGTCTTCATGAGTAATCTTTTTAACGTTTAGTTCACAGACATGATATAATGAAAGGTTAATATCTTTGATGATGGTCACTTCTTTGACAATTACTACAACTATATGTATCTGATCATTTTCTTAAAATGAATTCCTCAGGTATGTTACTAAAGTTCAAACCTAATTCATGGAACATACATAGGGTATCATACCCTGTACATGGCATATGGAATTTATATGCAAGTTTTATCAGATTCCCTGTTACCAGAGTTCACTATCAAAATTATGGTACAAAGTAAGGGAAAACTACACATTCAAGTTTCACCAGTTTTCTCCTATGTTACTGGGTTTCCAATGAAAAGTATGCTTCAAATCTATGCAAGTTTTATCAGATTCCCCCATGTTACCAGGGTCCTTCATCAAAATTATGGTACAAGGTAGGCAAATCTACACATGGCAAGTTTTATCAGATTCCCCCATGTTACCAGGGTCCACTATCAAAATTATGGTACAAGCTAGGCAAATCTATCCAAGTTTTATCAGATTCCCCCATGTTACCAGAGTCCACCATCAAAATTATGGTACAAGCTAGGCAAATCTATCCAAGTTTTATCAGATTCCCCCATGTTACCAGGGTCCACCATCAAAATTATGGTACAAGCTAGGCAAATCTACACAAGTTTTATCAGATTCCCCCATGTTACCAGAGTCCACCATCAAAATTATGGTACAAGCTAGGCAAATCTATCCAAGTTTTATCAGATTCCCCCATGTTACCAGAGTCCACCATCAAAATTATGGTACAAGCTAGGCAAATCTATCCAAGTTTTATCAGATTCCCCCATGTTACCAGGGTCCACCATCAAAATTATGGTACAAGCTAGGCAAATCTACACAAGTTTTATCAGATTCCCCCATGTTACCAGAGTCCACCATCAAAATTATGGTACAAGCTAGGCAAATCTATCCAAGTTTTATCAGATTCCCCCATGTTACCTGGGTCCACCATCAAAATTATGGTACAAGCTAGGCAAATCTATCCAAGTTTTATCAGATTCCCCCATGTTACCCGGGTCCACCATCAAAATTATGGTACAAGCTAGGCAAATCTACACAAGTTTTATCAGATTCCCCCATGTTACCAGAGTCCACCATCAAAATTATGGTACAAGCTAGGCAAATCTATCCAAGTTTTATCAGATTCCCCCATGTTACCAGGGTCCACCATCAAAATTATGGTACAAGGTAGGCATATCTATCCAAGTTTTATCAGATTCCCCCATGTTACCTGGGTCCACCATCAAAATTATGGTACAAGCTAGGCAAATCTACACAAGTTTTATCAGATTCCCCCATGTTACCAGAGTCCACCATCAAAATTATGGTACAAGCTAGGCAAATCTATCCAAGTTTTATCAGATTCCCCCATGTTACCAGGGTCCACCATCAAAATTATGGTACAAGGTAGGCATATCTATCCAAGTTTTATCAGATTCCCCCATGTTACCAGGGTCCACCATCAAAATTATGGTACAAGGTAGGCATATCTATCCAAGTTTTATCAGATTCCCCCATGTTACCTGGGTCCACCATCAATATTATGGTACAAGGTAGGCAAATCTACACAAGTTTTATCAGATTTTCCTTCTTTTATAGTATAGTTGTACAAGGCTTCTTAAACCTTACAAAAACACTAGTGACAGATTAAAACTTGTACATGAACTTTACACATTGATACCTGCAAAACCAAGACCAAGACATGGAGCTTTATTGCTAAGTGCTTTGCATGTAAACTTACCTTCCCCCTGGATTGCCAGGAAATGGAATCTTGCCTGTACCTGCTACTGCCCCTGTCTCTGTTGGGATAGGTGCACTGAACAATGAGGATACAGGTTTACCTTGACTGTCATCAAAATTAGACATCTACAATGAGTAGAGAAAATGAAACAATTAGATCATGGCAATATACATCGCCCTCTAGTGGTAGAAGTAGTGTCCTCTGACTGGGGAACAAAATGAAGTCTTTTGAAAGATTTACTACAACTGGAGAAGAATTACTACATTATTTCATATAATTATGTAATACAGAAAATTCTTTAATGCTATTAAGAGAAATACTGGATATTTGTTTATCCCATGATGATAGACCATGGTAAAAATGTTTCTTCTGTTTAATGTATGGATGGTACATGTACATGTAAATAAAGCTACCATCCTTGCATGTTTCCATGGGAGTTTTTGCCATTGCCTTTCCAAATACACTGTATATCTAATTCACATGGTGTGATGTACATAGGGTTATACAAAAATACTTCAACAGTTGAACCGTACATTGGCAATTGATGGCCACTTTATGCAGAATACCATGTGGTGAATGAATGATACACATTATTTTGAAATTGTTCTAAGTGGTTTAAGTGTGAGTATATGGAGAAGTTACAACTTGAACTTTAAGTTTATGGCGATTACCCACCATCACGTGGAAATGATATGTTAATTATGTAAATATTATGCAAATTAGCAACATCGCTTCATATTTATCATGGGAGAGTACTCCATCATCAAAAGCCATTACTGAATATAATTATTATTATCTTTCACCTCTTCTAACATTTGTTGACTTGATGATGTTATTTTGAGTATGGTGGAAGCTAGTTACAGCTTTCACAACATTTCGAGTTAGGTTTTATTGAGCTCGTAATGGTTTCAATTTTATGATAATTTGTGACAATTATTCAGATCTCTCATTTCTACTCTACCAACTATTAAGTCTACTTACCATCTCTTCTTCACAAGCCTTCACCACATCTCGTACTAGCTCTATGGTAATATAGAAGTATGATTTAAACATTTTACGTAGATTGTCCCGACTAATAGCACCAACACCATCTAAATCATAGCCATTAAACGCATCTGAAAATGTCAACAAAAAAAACATCATACAATTGTTTTCATTAAGGGTGGCAATTAGATCAAATTTACCTGGGTTTGCAAGTCATTTTATTAGGGTTCCCTAAACAAAGTTATGGTACATTGTACAATGTATGGGGAACTATATATACTCCAGACTTACCTGATTTTCCCCTTTCTGTTACAGGGGTTCAGAAACCTTAGAAAACAAACTACTTCTTGGCATATGCATATGCAACACAAAATTACATGAATGCATTCAAGTTTAAGTTACTGTCAATGACAACAAAACTGACAATGCAAAAGTTGAAAGTCACTTATGTTAGGAAGCCTTGATAAATGCACATGTACATGTATGCTAATTTATTAATTACTAAAGATTTTCTATGCATCTTTACTTTTTTGGTTGTTACAAGCCTGAGGACATGAATGGACACAGGAAATTTCAATGGCTTCCTTTTCAGCAGAGGTTTCATAATGATACTGGTTATCAGAAAGACAAAAGATTGCAGACTTTAGCCACCGGGGGCACTGTTCAGAAGCAGACTTTAGATTCAATGTGTGGGATAGAATCTTTCAATACTGTAGCATACTTTTTAACCCTTCTTTCCCAAGATGTAATGGAATTTAACAATATTCTCAGTTCAAATAATTTACAAAGTTATTGTCGGACACTTTGTATATTGCTCTTGTCATACTATGTGATCAGCATCTACATTCTGACAAATAATTTAACCCTTGTTTATGCCACTGTAGAGAAAAACAAAAGTTTCACACAAATACAAGTTGAGGGCACTATACATGTACTTACATTCTACCTTTTCTCTATGGTTGCCTTTGACTAACACAGATAGTCCTTTCACCATCTCATCAAAGTCAATATGTGCATCTTCATTCTTGTCATAAAACTGAAATATGGACACATTGACATTTAGGCAAAATTACAGACTGCACACTTAGCATAAGGGTGTGTGTGTGTGTGTGTGTGAAGGTTTATCACAGAACAGTTTGTCACATGATGGATGTGTGACGCTAACAAATTCACTGAATATTTAACTTTGCTATGGGGAATTCTGGTATTAAAGGTAACACACAGTTGAAAATTAAATTGCACGTCTACCTTAGTATGTAGTATGAATCAACAAATTGAACAATTGTCGGATGTGTGATGCTCACAAATTTGCTAAGGGTTTCACTTTGTTATGGTAGCTCTTTAATACTGCTAGCTGCAACTGAAACATTTTTGAAACTATTTTGTTCAACCTACTTGTAATATCGGACACCCTGAACACCACTGAACCACCTGTGGGTACCATAAATGCATTTGTGTAGTTACTCACATAATATGATATCTAAATCCAACCGAAATGATAGTTTGGCCTGTATCTTAAAATCACTGCCCACAACGAGAGTATGATTTCAACCTGTTCCTTGACAACTTATGGACAAAATCATCCTTTAATCAAAATTTTCAACTTGTAATTATTGAGATATTCCAACAATTTTCAGTGAATGTAGTAGTAGTCTTGGTTGTCTGACCAAAAAATAATACTCCAGTTACAACTTGTACATTTTTAAAGGTAATGATTTGTTGGAATTGAATACATGTACATCTATCTAAAACAATACATGTATGTAGTATGCAGAAACAATTACTTTAACATGTTAATAACATAAATAACATACTGGTTGTTTACCTTAAATAATCTATCTAACACTAGATTCTTCTCTTGGCCAAGTGGTCCCAGACACATGTCATACACTTCTCGACTAATGCCTCTTTTTGAAGTACAAAGTGATTTGTATTGTTCATGTAAAGCTTCTATTTCAAATTGGTCAACTGTGAAATGAAATTACATACAATTAGATGAATCTGAATCATTGAAAATGTAGATGGACTATCAAACCCACTTTACTGGCTTCAAATGTTGCCCTTCTCACTCACTGACATCACATGCATGTTTCATCATTGTGGATGCTGGGTTGAAAATGACTCGTGAAGGATGACTTTTGGTGAGCTGAGACTGAAACTAACTAATACTATCATTGTGGCATGTTGACAAGGGAACGCCATCCAGGAAATAGAGACATTTTCATAAACTATGGGTTCTGGAGAGTCATTTCAAGATTTTACATCACCTACAATTACTTGATATTTCACAGAAACATCAAGTTGATCTTGTGCCATTAAAGGGTATCTTTGTTGTGTGCTATTGCATGATGGGAGTCAGCAGAAATAATATATTCATAGTTGCACAATGAATATTCATGAGAGGGAAAAAGCACTCAGGAGTCACGAATATTCATTACACAGTAGTGTATAGGAAGACTCATGGAATGCTTTATTTGCACAGTCACATTTTGTGTATATTTTTAAGGACTTTCAATGTCTACACTATCTTGATTACAGTGTGATTGTATCTACATCACAAAGGTACTGTGATTACTAGTTTGTGTATGCTACCACATACCACATACAATATTTTTAGTTTGTGTCTTAGGTTGTTGAAACTAAGAGGCACTGTAGCCATAACAACAATATCTGCATTATTAGCTTAACAAACACACACTTGTCAAAAAAAGTGATACTTTTCTTACAATATGTTTGTGATTTTAGTTTGGCAATTTGGTCCCATGTTAGGCCTCTCACGGTTTCTTCTTTACCTGCAAACAGAAAATACAAAATAGCACTAAGAACGTTGAAATATTTTATTTCAATTTTTTTAATGTGTAACAGATGAGATGGCCAAAATTAAAAGAATGTCATTACATAGCTTGAAAGTGTGCCAATTTTACAAAGAAATCTTGGAGGGCTTCCAGACACCATTTTTACAATTATGTGACAACTGCGTTAAAGACCTGTGCTAATCAATCCAAATAATATTAACCTAGGTAGACTGGTTTGAATAAAGGAATCCCTGGATTGGCTAACAGAGGATCTAGTATCCTTATCTTAACTAATATTAATTAATACTAGCCTGGGTAGACTGGTTTGAATAAAGGATTCCTTGGATTGGCTAACAGAGGAATTGGTATCCTTATCTTAACTAATATTAATTAATACTAACCTGGGTAGACTGGTTTGAATAAAGGATTCCTTGGATTGGCTTACAGAGGAATTGGTATCCTTATCTTAACTAATGTTAATCAATACTAACCTGGGTAGACTGGTTTGAATAAAGGATTCCTTGGATTGGTTAATGGAGGAACTGGTATCCTTATCTTGACTAATGTTAATCAATACTAACCTGGGTAGACTGGTTTGAATAAAGGATTCCTTGGATTGGCTAATGGAGGAACTGGTATCCTTATCTTGACTAATAAATGATTTCTATTATGGCAGTCTCTTGCTTCACATCTCTCACACAGGTCAAAGTCAACACAATTTGCACACTGTGAACCAAATGAAAGTTATAAATCATACAATATGTGATATGCAAAAGGAATGACTATGTCTCATGTAACTGTAACAGTCTACAGTCTATCCAGGAATCACCCAGGACCGGCAACACATATCACCTGCAGGTTACATGTGAGTAATCATCACCAACTTTTCAAGGCATTACTCCAAGGTCTTCCTTGTCTTGTTGCTAGACATTCAGGCTTTCTTCTGATACGATAAATGAACTCTGCTTACGAACAAAGTTCATATTGAGGGCGGAACACCCAAACCTTGAGTTTTCATCCCTCAAAAGCGACCTTTGGCGGGTTGTTTTATTGTATTGGAAGAACACCCAAGGTCTAGCAGCTAAACTAAGGTCTACTCAACTTTGTTCTGCATTTGAGAGTACATGGCTCTGCTATAATAAGTACACTTTATCTCAGACCACTTCTTTTAGTGGTCTGAAACTGTATCAACAAAACAATTTGGGCATGGATTTTTTCGTATACAATCTACTTTGCTCTCTCATTACATTTTCTCCAAAACACACCATTACAGCTAAGTTAATGACTACTTTCTATACCTTGTATCTGACTCCACATATAGGACTTGTACTGCAATTGTTACAAGTAATACCACGGTGTACATAACCTTCTGCAAATGAAAACAAAAGAAACAAGCAAAACAATCTATAAGCCATGCAAACAAATAAAAACATAAACAAACAAACAGACAACCATTACAAAATTAAAAGGAGTTAATACAGATATGCTAATGATTGCAAAATTATTATGTAAATAAGTTGCTTATTTTAGTGTCAACAGCAAAGGTGTGTTTGAGCTGAAAGGGGACCAGGTGGTTTGGATTTGAACTTAAGAAGTAGATATAAATGAAAATACTACATGTACATGCATATTGGCACAACTTCATTGTCCTTGTTGAGTTTCATTGTCTATTTCCCAGCATCCTTCATCGATTGCTTTTCTTTTATCGTCTATTTTCCAGTACCCTTCGTCTATTGCTAAACAGTTTCCCTATTATAAATCACAAAAATCAAGAACTGTCACAAACCTTTCTTTGCCTGAGATTCAGCAATATTAAACAACAGATTCAATAAACCTTGGTTGTCATCTGTTCTTTGGTTCCCCATGGTGATGGTCTCATCAAAGTTGTCTTCCATCTGTATGTGTGGTCTGGATGGTGTTGCTGATAAAGTATGCTGAAGTTCCAAATCAGACGTCATTTGCAGGAAACTGTCATTCAATGTATTGGCTCTTCTCTCTGTTTCAACCATGGCTATTGAGAAGGCAAAAGTCAGATCCCACATGACAGCATGTCTTGGCCATTGTTTCTCTAACATTTCAATACATGTACGAATCAAAATGTTTTTTAAAAAATATCTATTGTTTTCGCTATCTTTCTTAAATCTATCTCGTGTAGGTTTATGTATATTATTTTCCAATATTTTTCTTCATGTGGCCAAAAAACAAACATGTGACAAACAAATTTTGTTATAACTCATACATGTATTGACCATAAACCCTCTACTGTTGGTGGAGGGTCTTTGATCAATGGAGGGTCTATTGTCTGATAGCAGCATTTATATCTTGTAAGAAGGTCCTACATCACTCATACTTTCCTTGCCTGAATTAAGAAATACATTTGGGAAATAATATATAATTACAATTTTAACAAATTTCATATCAATGACCAAATCACTCAACTAATGAACTTCAAACTCTAAGTTTGTGTTTATCTTTGGTTTTCTTTATTAAATATGTTGGTTGAATGGTTCAACTATAACGACACGAAGGGTGTATTTTTCGCTGCATCAATGCAATGTACTCTGGCATGAGAGAATGGAAGGGGGCACTGTACAATATCTTACCCACAACTCTCTCTGATTGGTACAAATGTATGCTTGGAGGTTCCTAATTTTATAACTTTTTCAATAATCCATACTTTTCAACATTTTAATTAAGTAATTAAGTTTAATTAATATGTAGCAAAAGAACGCTGAGGAATCAAAAATAAAGTTCTAAATTTTGTATAAAAATGAACTAACAACTAAATTAAGCATGTGCTGTGAATAAAACACTTTTCACTGTCAAAGTGTTAATAACTTGGGTAGTCAGTATGTATGATGAGTTTTAGTATGTAAATTTCTTTTGTCATACCTATTCAAATAAATCTATATCTTTGGCAAAGTCATAACAGGTGCATATATTTTCCATAGTTTTGTTGCAAATATTCTGCATGTCTTTCAAGAAAATCTGCTGACAAATTCCTAAAATTGCTGCTCCTTCTACAATAAATCACTGATACCAGAACCGATGAAAATGGGTATTCAGAAACTCATCAGTGGCAATTCTATGCTTGCCAAATGGAGAAAATGTTTTTACAAATACCCTATACACTGGTGAGATTTGTCTGACTTCAAGGAGATGATGTCCAACACTACAAATCAAAAAGAGTTGTGGGTAAAATGTTGTACAGTGGGGGGGGGGGGGGGGGGAATCCTCAGTGTCTTACAAAAAGTTACATGTGATGTACTCATAATTACCTTGAATACTGTCTGTCAATCTGTGAGCTGCTTGTAGGGTGGCCTTCCTACGTTTTCTCTCAATCCAATACCATTGTACTTGAGATGCTGATGCCAAGACCACCACACCTACTGCAGCCCCAACACAAAACGTTGTCCATGCTCCTATTCTGTCCATGATTGGTCCAGTAGCTACGTCATATGAAGATCGCACACAATAAAGGCAATGTTATAACTTATATTATATAAAAGTACATCTATTAGTAGACAGGTATATGTACATGTGTGTTAACATGATGGAATCAAACTCTTTACAAGTACATCACCATGATATATGCATCTTTTTTTGATTACTTTACGACAAAGAAATGACTGAAAATGGGTGAGAAAAATGGAGGAAAGATAGAACCATTGGAGCCACCAATTAACAATGTCACGATTGTTGTTTTGGAAAAGACAGATTGTCTTTATGATATTTATGACATTGATTACCTAATGACATTTGGTTCTTCCTTCTATTGTGATCTATATTGAAACTTTACAATGCTTTCAATGAATACTACTACTAGCCAAGGTTTTACGCTGACAGAGATACTCCTACTTAAAGTTAGGAAATCATTTTGAAAACTGAACACTGATACGTATACAAATGTATATTAGTGAATGCTAATAATACTTCAAACGTCACTGACATGCATTGTCTATATAGTCCTGCTTACAGGCACAGTAACTTGAGTACGGGGCAAGATCAATACATCAATGTAGGATAGAAAAACTAAATTATTTTACGGGGGCATACAAGATCTCATCCTACAAGTACTTTTATAATTATTATTATATATGGATCTGTTTGTACCCTTTAGTATGACTGTATGAATATTTCTTTTCAAAAATGTCAAATTCAGAAATAGAAGCATTTTTGCTATATAGTAAATGCATGGCAATAAATAAAGTAAAGTGCCAATAAAAGAGCTGCTTTTTCCTCACTGATACTGGCTTGGTATCCATAGCACTACATACTACTACATGTATATACTGGCTTTGTATTCATAGCACTACATACTACTACACACTGCCATACTGGCTTTGTATTCATAGCACTACATACAAATGTACTAGTACATACTGACTTTGTATTCATAGCACTACATACTACTACATACTAACTTTGTATTCATAGCACTACATACTAACTGGCTTTGTATTCATAGCACTACATACTAGTACATACTGGCTTTGTATTCATAGCACTACATACTACTACATACTGGTTTTATATTCATAGCACTACATACTACGTACTGGCTTTGTATTCATAGCACTACATACTACTACATACTGACTTTGTATTCATAGCACTACATACTACTACATACTGGCTTTGTATTCATAGCACTACATACTACTACATACTGTCTTTGTATTCATAGCACTACATACTGCTACGGCCATGGCTTTGTATTCATAGCACTACATACTGCTACATACTGGTTTTATATTCATAGCACTACATACTACATACTGGCGTTGTATTCATAGCACTACATACTACTACATACTGGCTTTGTATTCATAGCACTACATACTACTACATACTGACTTTGTATTCATAGCACTACATACTACTACATACTGGCTTTGTATTCATAGCACTACATACTACTACATACTGGCTTTGTATTCATAGCACTACATACTACTACATACTGGCTTTGTATTCATAGTACTACATACTACTACATACTGGCTTTGTATTCATAGCACTACATATACTACTACATACTGGCTTTGTATTCATAGCACACTACATACTACTACATACTGGCTTTGTGTTCATAGCACTACATACTGTCTTTGTATTCATAGCACTACATACTACTACATACTGTCTTTGTATTCATAGCACTACATACATTTACTACTACTACATACAGGCTTTGTTAGTAGTACTGTGCATACTGATTTGAAATGTATTGTGCTGTCTGACACATTCTAAATTTTGGCCAATTTAGTTGTACATGTAGAATGCATAAATAAAAGAATTCATTTTTTTTAATGATACATTAAACTATTGATCTCACCCCTGGGGGGGGGGGGATTGATCTCACCCCTGGGGGGGGGGTGTATGTGTGCTCATGGACGGTCTATGCCAGACTTAATTGTTTGTTGGTCTGACCTTGGAGGAATTATACTGTCAGTATAATTTTTGTGACTTTTTCAGTTTTAGTGTTTAACCCGCACCTAACTTAAAAGTCACCAAAACAGACGAAAAAACACACAAAACCGCCACAAGACGCTACAATTATTGCAGCTAGGCTGTTTTAGCTCAGTGAAGTCACCTGTGTACAGATTACGAGTGACAACAAGTGCGGCTACCTTTTTCATCAAATTTGTCCTTGTTACCTAATGTTAATCGCAAAAAAATACGAAGGGATTCTTACCAAAACCTGAGTGGGTGTCTCAACGATCGTCTGAACATTACCTCCACATGTCACTGTTGACAACGAAAAGATGTTTCAAAATGGCGCCTAAGTTTACTCTCCAGAGGGCGCCGTGCCTAAAAGTTTGCTGACTTCCGGGAACTCATCATCGATTATGGTTCGTAGGCGACATTCTCAGACATTCCGTGTAATACTGTCCGAGTTTGATTCCATATACATCATGAATTTATAACATTTGTCATTGATTCTTCACTGCCTGCAGGGAAGTGTCATTCAACATATATGTTCCATGGAAAAGAGGGGTACTTAGTATTATACTAGTAAGTAGTATTACCGTTGGGGTTTTATGGTGATAGCAGTATTCAAGTTAATTTAAGTATAGACAGTAAAGGGAACAGTTCGTACAGAAACTAAAAGTTCATTTGTACATTTAATATTACTGAACTTAGTTTTCTGATATAATTCATTATCAAAGCAGTTACAGTGTTACCATCAATGTAGTTTTTTTTCTGATGTCAGTGTTCCCGGCCGTCACTGAAATGGGGTCGTAAAGTTTATTTTCGTGATCCACGGTGAGAGGAAAAGTGGGATAAAAGCTTCCTTCGATTTTACAGTTAGTTTTGTCCTTTTATCAACACCATTTCTTTACAAACTTGGCCAAATTTCCATCCCCCCTCTAGAGAGAGGCATTAGGCCTGTATATACACTTCTAGTATATATTTCATGTAATCCGTTACCTGAAAATGGTTCGTCATCAATTTAATGTTGATTTGCGCAATTAAAGATAGAAACAAAAGGTTTATGACAATAATACTTTTGTGATGTAATAATAATAATAATGATGATGGTGGTGGTGGTGGTGGTGATGATGATGATGATGATGATGATGATGATGATGATGATGATGATGATGATAATAATAATAATAATAATGATAATACATACTTTATTGATCCCACAAGGGGAAATTGGGAAACTGTCAGCAGTACAACAAAATACATAACAGATACACAACAAGATACACATTTTAAAACTTAAACCCACATGATCGCTGCGCTGTAGCTCAACACTGGTCATTAAAATGTATTATTGCCTGTGGTAAAAAAGGATTCCTGAAGCGCTCAGTTACAATCTTTGGTAAATTCAATCGTTTGCTAAAAGTGCTCTTACATTCACAAAAAGTGGAATACAAAGGATGACGATCATTCTCTAGAATTGTTAACAGTTTTTTCAAAACTCTCTTATTGTATATCTCCTCGAATTTCTCTTGTCTTTTGCCTATAACAGAACCCGCTCTCTTAACAATCTTATCTATGCCACCTTTCAGTTGTTTGTTCAAATTTCCTCCCCAACACACAACACCAAAAAACAAGACACTGCCCACAACAGATGTGTAGAAATTACTCAGGAAGTCACGACTGATGTCAAAGGATCGCAATTTACGAAGGCAGTACATACGGGAGTTATTTTTTGAACAGATTTTCAGTGTTTTCTCTCCAATTTAGCTTTCCATCAATCCCCATACCAAGATACTTATATGAATGAACCATCTCAACTTCTTTATCGTTTGATGTAAATAGGTGTACGTAATTGCGGTTGACTTTTTCCGAAAATTTATTACCAACTCCTTACACTTGCTAACATTCAAATACAGAAATTTTCTGTCACACCATTGGACAAAATTATCGACTTCCTCTCTATACATGGTATCATCATCATTTTGAATAAACCAATTCAAGTCAAAGCTGAATCATCTGCAAGTTTCTGAAGAGAACAGGTGTCATCGGTATGGCGGCAATCCGATGTATACAATGAAAATAAAAATGGGGAAAGCACAGTGCCTTGAGAATCTGTGTGTAAATTACCTGAGGCTAGATTCTGTAAACGGACAAACTGTGAGCGGCCTGTCAAGTAATTGATAATCCATAAAATGGTGGATGGATGAACGGACATTTTCGTTAATTTCACTGCTAAGAGATGGGGCTGGATTGTGTTAAATGCGCTACTAAAGTCAAAGAACATTATTCGAACCACACTTAACAGGGCCGTAGCCTGACCAAATTACGGGGGAGGGGGGGGGGCAGAACTTTGTATTTCTATTTTAGCATATACGCAATTAAATATCATGTGTAAGGCCAGAAAAAATATAAAAAGCTTGTCAACGGGCAACCTAACCCATCACATTTTTGGGTAGGTAGGTCGATTTCATTTTTTCACAATGCTTGACAAGGATAAAACAAACCATATATAATGATGGCAAAATATTTCAGGTTGTGTTTAGATAGAACTTATTCAGTCATCTTGATACTATCTCTATGCAATTTGCATGCATAGCTACAGTTAGGAAATGTAAAAAATTTACGGTTAAACAAATGTTGACGCTCCTCTCACCCTCTCTTCTCAAAAAATGTTAAGCCCAGCTGAATGAAATTCAGGCATTATTTTAGCTACCTCTTCTGTGACCTACACTACAGTGGAGATATACAATTATATGGTACAATGATGCATAAAAATATCAGTGATAGCCAACTACAATAATACTCCGAACGAGATTACTTTACAGAGGATGTGGATTTCACATGCATAAGGAGTTGTCTCTAATTAGTTCTAACCTATACAGGGAGGTACTTAGCCAGACACTTTCCATCTTGTTTTGGGAGAAAGACAACTATCACCTTGATTGCTACTGATTGAAAGGAGACAACTTCATAGGTGAAAAAAAATGAAAATAAGGCCATTTAGAGGCATAAAATATCAAACCATAGACATAATTTAAAGTCTTACAATGCTTGAATATGGTAATAAAATACCATAATTGAAACAATTATGCTATGATTTACTTATTATCTGGAAGTGTATTTTGTTGTGGCAAAGCTGAAAGATATTTTGAGGATGTGCACTTCTCCTGAAGTTTAATTTGGTTCCGTATAAAGAGCAAAACGGTTCAAGACTTTCAGACTTTTGATGACCCAATGACTGCTCAGCCAACTCCAATGGTCGTAAACTTTTGCTCAATTCTTTTGTAGTGAATATTGGATATGCAACAGCTTAATTTAATCTAAATTCACGCTTGTATGCATCATATGAGCTGAGTAAACCACTGTATAAGATAGTATATAAATTGGAATAGACTCAAATGTATATTGTTACATGTACTATATTCAGTAAATATAAAGAAATATCCTTAAATTTTGAAACAAATGCGAAGACCGCATGAGGATATATTCCCCATCACCAGAAAAAAATATATGGGAAGGTTGAACAGATTTTTCATTTTTTATGGCCTAATGTCGTATCGTTCAAAGTAGTTGCCGAAAAAATGTCACATTCAAAGTAAAAAAAAATAAATAAAAATAAAATTGATGGTGCTTTCTTAAATAAGTAACACAACAAAATAATCATTTTCTTTACCCAACTCCCAAAACATTTATGGCCCTCCTTTATGTCGGAACCCAAGGTGAACTCAGTGGATTCTCCTTGTCATTATCATTATAATGGAAATTGAAGTTTGGATTTTGCTGTTGAAGGTACAGCTCTGTTTACAAAGTCAGGGCCATTCTTTCCATAGCAAATTGTCGCTTCAAAATGAATTGCGGAATAATGCTAGTGTCAGTGCATGAGATAATTATATCAAACATTTTAACCAATTGAAAGACAACGTTAACACAATTATTGAAAGCGGATCGTCAAAGGGTGGATCTTAAACTGCTTGTTCAACACCACTGCTTGTCATCCATGGCAGCACATGGTCTTCGAGGATGTGAAGTTTTGGGGTGACACTTTGACCAGGAAATTTAGCTCGGTAGTAAGAAAGAAAAGATTTGACATTGTTATCTGAAAATTAAAAAAAAAAACATATGTCGATATAAAATCTGAGGTAAATGCCATCATACTGTACATATATTTTAATTCCTGTATTTTATTTATCAAAGAACTGAACATTAAAATTGCTATACTTTTTTCCCTTACCAAATAAGTTTTGTGTTGAGTTTTAATTACTGCTTTGATATTGTGGTATACTAAGCTTTCAATTGAATTCATATGTAGTTACCAGATACAAATGTCATAAACTTGATAGCTAACGATAAAAAAAATGAAAGTTGGTAATATAAACATACTTTACGAAAAATACTGTGTATGACATAGATATACCAAATTTTGTACATGTCATTTTTCAAATATGTTTAAAAACTCACAACCAGAGCATATCAACATACCAAACATGTTCAGATCTTCTTTGGATAAGGGACTTGATAGACTGTACAGCTGGTGACACATGCTGAACTTCACCAGTAGTGGTTCAAGCAAGTCCCTTACCACCTCCGCCTCAGCAAGTAGACTAGGGTATCTACTTTCAACTTCGTCAACAATACTTTTACAAATTTTATGAATGTTCTTTGGCTGAAATAAAAAAGAAAGTATTGGTTTGGAATGGTGAGACACAGTATGTATTTATATATAATGTTGAAGGCTAATATGCACAACTACTCAATACATGTGTAGTTTGGTGATAAATGTTATGAGGCCAAAAAAAAAAAAAAATCTGGTTCTGGTCAGGGTAAACTTTCTAAAGTGGTGCGACGATGCGAATTTTTTTTTTTTCTATTTTTTTTTTTTTTTTTTTTGCAAATTAGTAAATACACATTTTTTGACACTTTGCATACTCTGTTCTATCATATTTATCTCTTGAAAAACTTCCTTTTCCTTCGAAGCAGTTTAGGCTTTGTATTTAAGCAGTCTTGGCATGTAGGGTAGATTTCAGCTGCTTGTTCTCCTGATATCAGATCATCTCCACCACAATGGCAACAAATGGAAGGAAATACTGAAGCTGAAAAATATGGTATTTCTATCGGTGATGAACACTCCAGGTCATGTCTGACATGTACAATTCTAAGGATGTGATTTTCCTGTCCATCAGGAGCAAAGTCATTGATGTTTGAGCCACATGTGTAATCAACATCATCCAGTGCTACATCTAACTGTTGCATTTCATGTTGTTTCAGTTTCTTGGCACTATGTAGTACCCTTGGTTTGTCACACTCTTTGCACTGCACTGTGCGTTGCACTCTACAAGCAGTCTGGGCACTTGGACTGAATGGTAAATTGTGACAACTCTCAGTAGATTTTCTTTTCTGCAAGGATGGTCTTTCACACTCTGTTGTTACTGAACCATAGACAGCTTCAAATGGCTTGTAGTGAACTCCAGTGTCATCTAGAAGTGGATCTGGAATTGGGTGGACTTTATCAAAGACATCATCTGGTAATCTAGGAGGTTTGTGAAACTTGCACTGTGTGTCTCTGCATTTCACAATGCTGAATGCATAGTGCCGCTCAGTCACATGCTTGTCGTAGAACTCTTTCATCCTTGGACTGGCCAGGACAGTTTTTTTTGGCATACCTATTGATACACAGTCATCAATAAGATTGATGTGATCCATAAATTCAGTAATCTCTTCATCAGTAGCACTCTGGAAGATGGAAAACTTCTCTTCTTTCAGCTCCAAGTGTTGAATGATAGATGACATCAATGACACTGGTTGCTGTAGGCTGTCAACAACATCCTCCTTTAACTGTGGGTTCTTCTTTGCAGCTTCTCTAACCTCCTTCATGCTGTTACACTTTTCCAGTTGCTTCTCTGAGTCTGCACTCATCTCCTTGCGCATCACACCAATAGCCTGCAGACCTATATTCAAGATAGACATTATACGTTCAGCTGGATTTTTCCATGAATGTCCAGGTGGTGTACGTACAGCAATGAGTGCATCTAAATCCTTCTTCACAAACAAAGCTATCAAGCTGAGTTGTACAGATGAGTATGTCACTCTGTGATCAGCTCCACCATCACTGTAAACGAGCTTCATGGGAGATTCATCATTCACAGTACTGAGTACCTTACTGAGTTCTGTTGAATGGCGCTTGGGCGATGAAGCTTCAAAGGTACTGCATTTAAGACCAACAAATACCTTTCCATGATAAAAGCTCTCTGTAATGGATTTGGGCACATTCACAATTAGAGAAACACTGGGAGTAACAGTCAACTTTGTAAAATCATGGTCAGCAACAACAAAGCTCTTGTTGATACCAACTATTACTTGCTTGCCTCTAGATCTCTCAACAGCAGCCACTGGTACACCTGGCTCCCCAATTTTCACCTTATGTTTGTCATCTAGGCAGATTAGAGACACATGCTCTCTAAATTTAACAGCCATTTCCTTAAGGTAGCGGAAATATGTTGAAGCATAATGAGCATCAGTGTGAGGTTTTCTTAACTGTCTCTGCTGAACCATGTATTTGACTTCCAGTCTACCTGTATGCTGCAGTGATGACTTAGTGTATGGGTTCTTAGGCCAAAACTGAAGTCTCAGCCACTGTTTTGAAGGAATAGGGGTACCTTCTGGACATCGATTACTAACTTCCTCATGTAAGTGGCGCACACTCATAGCTGTAGCCATGTAGGTGACAGTTTCATGACGCCGTTCATGTACAGCTGTTTCTGCTACATTGTTGATGTACTGTGCTGTGATCTCCCAAAACTTCTCAAAGATGGGAGGACGGCCAGGGTTGAGAGTACACACAATCTTGGGATCCCCAAGTTCTACCATCATCTTCACCCTCTGATCAACATCAGCTTCTAGTTGTTTTCCAGGAGCAGCAGCATCATTGGTCATGAGACGATAAATTTCTCTGAGGTACATTGGTTTCACCTTTGCAATAGTACCCATCATGTTTGCAAACTCTCTCCTCATTTGTCTTGTATGAAACTTTGGAGCTGCTTTTTCAATTTCTACAGCCAACTGGGCAGTTTTAGTCTTGACCAAATCAGAGGGTGCATCTTCAGGCTCTTTCCATAGGAAATATTGGTTGCTGACACTTCCACCAGCAGAGTAAGTGTACAGTACTGTCTTGGTAGGCAGCCCACTGTGTTTCAGTGATTGAATGTACTCATAGCGCTTCTTCCTGTCGAGGGGTAGTTTATCATTTAAACACATGAACTGGAATGTTTCCATCTCATTCAGTGCTGACATGATAGGTTTTGAGAGTGCTGAAGTCTTCAGTGAAGCACAAGTTGGGAGGGGATAAACACCAATTGTATCCTCAAGTTGTCTGATCTGCATTGTATAGAAAAGTGAAGAAAACATTTATACTACAAGGTGTCAAATCACTGTTTTCATGAAATTTGATTAAAAAACTGACCTGCAGAATGATGTGCAGTTTGGAAAAATGTTGAATTTCAAAATTGTGGCAGAATGACAAAAAGGCAAGAATACAAAAAATATGTATGATATATAATAAAACATGCACTTTCATTCATGGATAATATATTTATTACAAAAAATAAAATGATAAAATATTATAAATATGCAAAAAAGTCACTCACTGGTTGTTCTGACTTGCGATGAGCTGATGAAACATCTGCCTGTTTGCTGAGGTAAGTAGCATACTTGTGGAAGGTCATTGCAAGACATTTTGTGGCATCTTTGACTTCCTGCCATTCTTTTTTATTGATCCATGACTACTCAATAAAAAACAAAACAATTTATTTTTCAGGATATTTCACTTTTCTAACTGATTGTTTTGTTTGTAAACAAAAATGGAGGAAAGGTAAAACATTGTACCATATAGCATCCCTCATCCAAATATTAAAGTGCAAATTTGTTTTTTCAGAAGCAAAAATTCTTAAATGCCATCAAAACAAAATACAAACTACATGTACTGATAGTCACAGAAGACATTTTATTACATTTTATTACAAGGCAAAAAGTGCTTGACAATATTTAGTTTCACGTAACTGAAAACATTTTGCAACTGTAATAAACTGAACCCATACAATTTTATTTTGCTTGTGTTCATTACATTTCTTTGTTAATATCATGGTTTACATGTATTTCCTAAGATTGTAAAATAAATTGATTTCAATTAAATTAAATTTACATTTATTCAAAATATACTGCATTCAGTAACAATTATATACATGTACTCTATCATGTAAAGTCAGTCAGCTTCTGTATTCAGTATGTATTTTAAAAATCAGAGACGTTGCATGTTGTCTGCCCAAAATAAAATACAAGTTTTATTCAAAGGACAACGTGTATCTTTACCTCACATGAACTTATTTATAGACGAACGTTTACTCAACACTGTCATTGCATAACCATAGTTACATTCATAAAACTTTTAAGTTTTATGGCAGAGAAACAAAATGGGTAGAGTTGCATTAAATTACATGTTATGGTCAGTGGTATGTATAACCAAACAGCCAGATATTGTAGTACAAATATTTACAACCCACTCTATGCCTTGCAATGTCTTTTTTAAATATCTCGCCTTGAAGTGGATTATGTGCAGTGCTATAAATGTCTATTAAATATTTATTAATGTTTACTTTATTTGTATGAAATTGGTTTGTCTCCATTGGCATTGCAAAAGTTTAAAAAAATCATTTTGAGCACAGCAAATAATAAAACACGAACAATTTATGGTCAACACTGATATCAAACAAAAACAAAAGACAAAACGCCTACCTGTTCAAGAATATTGTACAGGAGTTGTGATACATTTTGCAGTTCATCACCCTGCAGCTGTGTAATACTATGCCTGTGCTGGGCTGGACAGTTATAGCCTCGGAAGATGTCATACAACTCTGGAAGTTGGCACTGTTGTAGGGCAAGTTTTGTACGATGCGGATCAATCATCCATATGGCATCACTAGTCACATTTACAAATTTATCACCCAGTGCTCTGCAGTTATAATCCCATCCAAGATTCTTGCCTTGCAACCACTGTATAATGTCATTGTGCAACTTGTAACGAGAATTGGGTCTGTCCAACGGACGTAGAGGAGGCAGTGTTTTCTTTCGAGCACTGTCCATCATCAGTCTGAAGGCATTTCTCACTGGAATTGCCCGAACTTGCTTCTCTTGTTCCCCATTTATATTAAAATGCACATATTTACCAAATTCAGTCAATGCAGAAACCTGGACTGTTAGCGGAACGGACTGGAACTGACCTGTCAACACACTGCTTACACTGCATTCTACAGGAAAATCTTCGTATTCAGAAGGCAGAACGAAACGATCACCAGAACTAAGAACACCTCGACAAAAGTCTTCATATAATCTCATGAGAGTAACATCAGGTGAAACGTCTACGATTCCAAATGGCCGGAGGATCTTTGCTCCAAAAGTCAGCTGAATTGATATCAACATATCGATTGCTTGGCTTACGACTACTCAAACTTCAGACATATTTGAAACACGTGAGCGGTTTACCTCCTAGCACAGTGAACACACTATTTCCCGTGATTCCCATCAACCACGCTCATTGTACATATTACGTACACATATCGTACGGGGGGTTATGGGTATGCAACAGTACTAGAAGAAAAGGGTAGCTGTTACCAAAATAGAAGTGCGCCATCACACGAGTTCCATTTTTCCGTTAGCCTTGCATACAGTGTTGATCGACGGGGAATTGTAAATAAGGAACCGGAAAGCAAAAATTATTGGAAAAAAAAAGGATCGACGCGGGGGTATTCAGGGCACGCGCGCGCTGACCAGAACCAGATATATATTTTTTTTGGCCTGACCTGCATTTTTAACCAGGCAAAAATGAAGTTCAGAGAGAATCTGATTACTATATTATGATCAACCTGCTAGCAAAGGTACAAATGTACATACCTTCAAACATATGTCAACATGATTGCCAACAAAACTCCGTGAGTGGTATGCCTGCCTCTTAACATGTAAACTTTGTAGACAACCATCAAGTGCTCGGATGATATATCCGGCCTCAGCAGGAATATCCTTTTGTATAGTTGATACGTTTGCTTGCTGTAAATGAGTAATGAGAAGCAAAGAAAATAAAGTAATATTTGTTGTAGATAGCGTGGCAATATAAAACTAAGCAAGTAAAACTTGTTTGTTCTTTGAATGCTTTTGCCACTGTACTCCAAGAAATAAGTTACTATATTTCACATAGGGTTTAGAGATGTTATTAGTCTACTCACTAATGATTGAAGTTCCTTTCTGTTTTTGTCTTTAGATGACAGCAGTTCCTTGTGATAGATTTGAGTCTCTATTAAAGTACTGTTAGCCCCATCATCTAATAGTATTGCTAGCAGTTTTTGTTCTAGCTCACCTTCGAACTCTATCTTCTCAGTGATGGCATCTTTCAGGTTCGCTATTTCAACTGCCATACTAGCCAGGTAGGTGTTGACATTAGCAGGCTGACTTTCACCTGGTGTAGAGTTACTGTTACCACTGAGAATATCCTTATGTAGTAGTACATACATTTGGACATCCAGTGGCACACAGTAGCTCTCAAGCAAGTTGAAAAGCTTCAGAAAGATGCCAAGGCTGAGATGTAGAGCGGGAGGACACACCTGGAAAAAAGAAACAAATGTACATAAAATGTTACTCCCCATAAAGATTGCTATTAAATTAGGGGTCCCTTTAATGTTTCAATATGTTTTACTTGATTTCAGAACACAGTTTTTACCTGATCAAGTGGGATATTGATGAGTGGCTTGTGCAGACAGTTATAGTATTTTGACACATCTTTGACCTTAGCACCAGCGCTTGTGAATTTCTCATGGTTTTCCATTATGTTATCCAGTGTGCGTGCTGGTTGCAGACCCCTCTCCTTTAATGGTTCTTTGGACTTTTCTTTAACAATGAGGCACCATAGACAGAAGTGTTTACCTGTAAAAGAAGCAGTGAAATTTTCAGAATAACGCTTTATGTCACTATTTATGTTATAGTAGCAAGTTTGATTATTTGTTACAGTTGCTGTAGCAATTATTCTCAATGACTAATCATTGTAGTAATTCAAAGGTCATTTTAATCTCTTTTTCATATTATTACTGACAGTGAGTACATTCATTTGGAATTTGAAAAAAAAAGGAAACAAATCTGAAAGGTCTTCAGGTCTAATATAACCAACATTGACATATTATGTTGCAAGTTTAAAGTTGGTTGATAATGTGTAAGAAAAGTGCACCTACCAGCAGCTCCTGACAGGCCGTACAGTTTGGTTTGAAATTCATAATCACCACATATTATTACATGTATTCTGTGCTCTCTGGAGAGAAACAACACAATGCAATTATATTCTCAACATTCTGGGTATAAAAGCAATCAGAATTTTTTAGGTGACTAACATATATTTTGTTTTACCATCAGGTTGTAATGGATTGGAGTAACCTGTGAGATAACTAGTGTGTTTTAACATTGTATTATGTAATGTGTTTATCACTATTGCACTTGGTATTACTACCCAATGTTTAAAAAAAATTGTTAGGAGCTGACTTGTTGGTTGCATCACAAAGCCTCAAGTGTATTGTAAAGGCCCGGTTACACGATGCAACTCGACTAGCAACGCACCGTGCAATTCGTCGCATGCGACGAATTGCATCGTGTAACCGCCTCGTCGCAGTTGCATGCGACGTTGCAAGGTGCGTCGCAAGGAAACCGACATGTCGGTTTCCTTGCGACGCGTCGCAAGTTGCTTCTCGAGTTGCTTCGTGAGTTGCACCGTGTAACCACTTCGTCGCGTCGCAAGCAATAACCTTTGACATATACCTACGTGTCAAATGACGTTCAATGTTATGGCCGCCATGTTTTTAGTATAAATATTCTATTTCAGCAAGTATTTTTTATATAATTTCGATTTATCACCACGATTACCACTTATAAATAGTATACAATGTCTATGAATGCTTGATTTCCGCTGAATATCATTTTATTTCCAACTTGAATGCAAGTAGCGACATCGGAAAGATCAACATCGCCCTAAACGAACTTCGAATTGAATAGAGTTTTACTATCAATACCTCAACAAGTTTTCAGTCATTTTATTCGTAAATATTAGCAATTTCATAGCATTTTTGCCAAATTCCTGCCGCAAGAAGACTTGACCTCGATGACCTGTAACTTTTATATATTTACGCATGTGCAACAGTTAGCTCTTGCGACTCACCATGCAACTAGTTGCATCGTGTACGCGCTCCCGTCGCAGTTGCAAGCCTCATCGCATGCGACGAATTGCTTCATGAGTTGCATCGTGTAACTGGGCCTTTATACATAATACAATTTGATAAAATATGATCTGCTTGCACTGTGTTACAGTGTAGAACAGGCAATGGGAGTACTAGACTGTAAAAGAGGTTTTAAAATGCATCATTGAACCAGCAGCATGTATTACTTACTTCCACTCAAAGCCATCCAAAGTGTCAATACAGTTGTGACTTGTGTCAAATGCCAGCTTCAGGTTTTGATAGCTGTCATTGGCTGCAAAGACCAACCACACAGCAGTGTTTTGTCTTGTATTGGGATGCTCCAAGTTACATATTTGAAATGTAAATTTCATAGAGCCACCCCCCTTGTCCCCACCAATTTTGATTTGGAGAGTATTGTGGGAAATGCTGTTGTTGTGCCATGTGAGTCGCTGGAGTCTGAAATAAAACCAAAAGAGTAAAGGGAAATCTATGTGTTTTACCAGCAGGTCTTTGAAAATGAAAGTTATGTGAATATTCTAGTAGCAATGATACATACATGATACAGACAGGTGTTCTTCAACAACATCCATCAAATTACAGCTGACAAGTGGAGCTAGTCTGATTTCAGTTTTTTGTTTTCCTTGTGTTGTCTTGACGTTGAAAACAAAAGGGAGGTTCTCTGTATAAAGAGACGGTACTACTGAATTTAATTCCCTTCTATCTGCAGTCTCAGACCTCAAACTTAGCTTCCATCTCCTCATCCATCTGTCATATTAAAGAAAAAATATTGCATGAGTGTATTTTATAATATGAATAGTGTTGTTACCTCTAGAATGAAACTAAGTTAGAATTAATGCAATATAATAGAAGAGTTATGTAAACAGTTATATACATACTGCTTCAGTTTTCGGAACTGGTACCAAGTCAGTTGCATATCTACTTTCAAGCTTAGCCCATCTCCCTCCTTCATTTGTGGTACAAGGCCTAGATTGCTGAGAACAGCTGCTCTCTCTTTCTTCGTTAAAAGAGTTTTCATTTCATGAGCTAGCTGCTCTTGCACTCCAGGCCATGTACCACTCAGTTGCTCTCTGAGCTTCTTGACTTGATGACACTGCGATTTGTTCTTGTTCTGAGACTCGCCTCTGCACTGTCCTTACGAGGACGACTCACATATTGTACATGTATTGGCTATGCAAATATGAGAGAGAGAGAGAGAGAGAGAGAGAGAGAGAGAGAGAGAGAGAGAGAGAGAGAGAGAGAGAGAGAGAGAGAGAGAGAGAGAGAGAGAGAGAGAGAGAGAGAGAGAGAGAGAGAGAGAGAGAGAGAGAGAGAGAGAGAGAGAGAGAGATGTCAAGGAAACTTAGTACATGTGGGAAACATACTGTCTTCAAAAATCAAGCAACTACATTTGTATTTTGGGCCGATGGCCTTGGATGTACAGAATAAAAGACCATACTAGTGCTAAAAGTCACACGACATTCCTTTCCAATCATAGCATTGGAGTTTACTCTTGGGGTTAACTGTAGTTAATTATATAACTATATTTATTTA